>NC_143436.1:154853162-154933162 GCF_987193195.1 Phasianus colchicus
ATTCACATAGTGATGATTTTTTTTAATATTTAAAATCAGAATAATGCTTTAAAAGCAAAACTGAATTCTCAGTAATCATCTATTTGGCTTATTAACATTTATTGGAATCGTTGAGGATAAGATAGGAAATTTAGGAATTCTTAAAACATTTTATGCATATTTGAAGATGTCAAAATAGAAATTTGTCCCAGTGCCCATCAATTCCCAGGAATTTAACTGTGTGGCCATGATTTTCAGAAAAGAGCCAGAATGCATTTGAAATGGCACAGTACATCATAATGCCATTATTGTCTCTGATTTTGGTGAAATAGTGTCTCACACAGAACGTATTGGGAAAAAAAAAGAAAGTAAGAAAGAAAGAAAGAAAGAAAGGAAGAAAGATATCATAAGCATCCTTGTTGGCAGTTCTGTTTGATACTATCATGCTAGAATTCTTATGTCACTCATATAAATCTTAATTGACCCAAATCTTAATGGGTTTATCCCTTTTAGTCTTGTTGTTATTTGATTTCTCAGAAAATATATTTCCTTGTAGATGACTGAATCTTATCTGAGTGGTAGAAATGCTCAGATGTATGGCTTTTCTTCAGATTCTTCTTTCTTTGGTAAGGAGCTTAAAAACCGAACGTTAAATAAATTTCTAATATTATTTTGTTAAAATATGGAGTATTGTGTGAATGCAAACCTGGCCTTAGTTTTTGGAAATTATTCAATGGGTAGAATGGCATTGTTAAAAATAACTTGCTAATACGTAAATAAAATTTTTAAAAAGCTATTAGTGAAAATGAATCACACATCTTAAACTTGAGTAAATCTTTTTCATGGGCTTTCTGATGGCTTTCTTGTGCTGCAATGCAACTGTCATTTTAATAATACAATTTACAGAAGAAATGATAAAAATGAATCAGAATGGAGAGATCTCGTCCAGTCTAAAATTTAGCATTTCTTGTCTGGCAAATACATTGTTTCTATATTAATCTCAAAATTATAACAATAATTAGTTTCCAGGCAGACCAGATAGCAAGTAGCACAAACTTTTCTTAGAATCTGAACATTCTGAAAACATCTTCTAGTTTCAGCAGATCACAAAATGGAACTACTACTCTCCACAATACTGTGTAAAACATAAGGAAAGCAGATATTTAAATATAAAAATATTTAAATGCTATGGAGTTACACTAAGAAGCTGAAGTACTTTTACTCCGGAGTCTACCAGTTAGTTGCCTTGGCTGTATATATCCTATATACATTCAGTTAGACAGCTAGAGCTTTAGAGCAACTGTATCCAGAGTTGCACCAGAAGAGGGGTGGCCAGCAGGGCAAGGGGGGCAATTTCCTCCTTCTACTCTGCCTTATGAAGCTCCATCTGGAGTCCTGCAAGCAGGCCTGGGCCCCCAGTACAAAAAGGATGCAGAACTGTTGGGTCATGTCCAGAGGAGATCCATGAGGATGATCAGAGGGCTGGAGCACCTCTCCTACAAAGCTGAGGGAGATTATCTTGTTCAGTCTGAAGAAGAAAAGCCTCTGGGGAAACCTCATTGTGGCCTTCTGGTACTTAGAGAGAACTTACAATCAGAAAGGAGACTGATTTTTTACACAGGCAGACAGTGTTAGAACAAGAGAGAATAGTTTTACACTGAAAGAGGGGGGATTTACATTAGATGTTAGGGGAAAATTCTTTACTAAGAGGATGGTGAGGCATACGAACAGTCTGCTCAGAGACGCTGTGGTTGCCCCATCCCTGGAGATGTTCAAGGCCAGGTTGGATGGGACCCTGACCTAGTGGGTGGCAACACTGTCTCTGGCAGTGGGGTTGGAACTAGATGGTCCCTTCCAATCCAAACCATTCTATGATTCTGTGATTCAATAGCTGCCTGCATAACAAAGTATGGCGTAGATATAGTCTACTCCATAAATATATTTGTCTTTGAAATCTTAATGATACAGGTATAATGAGAGATACAGGTATAATGAGAAAATGTTTTAAAAAGTGAAACAAAAACACAAGGCCTGAATAATCCAAACTTCATTCACAACACATAGCTCTTCATTTGAAGACAATTGCCAAGGTTACTTGATGAGCAAGTATGAGTAAGTGCTTACGAGTAAGATAATAGAAAAGGATACAATATTAGCTGGCTTAAGAGAACAAATCTTTCCGCCCCTCCCCTTTCTTCCTTCCTTCCCGCCCTTCCCTCCCTCAGTTTACTTTTTTTCCTTTTTTTTCCTAGGGACTTGTTTTATAATATTATGCTTCCATTCAAGCTCTTTCTCCCCTTAATTTTTCCAGTTCCATTGCTGCTCTGTACAGAGCTGTACACAGCTTGTCCTCTGACCATATAGCTCTAAGGTATCACTTCAATTTAGCTAAAAGGTTATTGGAAAAGTATTTATAGTACCCATTCAGATGTTCAATTTGTATTTAACCATGATACCTCCCTTACTACTATGCACTGTTTATGGTGTCTCATTTTTAGCAACAGAAAAATAATGAAAGATCATGATGCTTATATTGTCCCTCTGATCCCTAGAAACTCCACCCTAGCTTTCTGTCTGAACACACTCCTTGCTTTCTCTGAAGACTATAAAGGTTGTCATTGCATTTTAGTCAAGCTCACAGTGAAAAGCCACAGCTGTGCTACTCAACAAAATCCTTTTGAAAGATATCTGTGTCAGGGAGTCTCTATTGGCAGAAATAGAAAAGAGAGCTCAGGTGTAGTCAGAAAATAGAACTTCAGCTTTATATATCTGTGGTCTTCTGGCATTTTCAAAAGCACACTCAAGAGGATTATCCTAGATTTACCAACAGCATCTTTCTGTCCTGCCACAGTAAAAGCAACCGTCAGTTTGTGACATTCAGGCAAAAGAGGGAAAGCCTCATCAGATCTGAACAAGAATATCATTAATCTGAAGTAATTAGAGGGGAGACATGGACTGAGCAGTATATTGCATTGTAAGAGCAGCAGATGTAGGAAGTCTACAAGATGAATAGTATACGTAGGGGGTGGCAAAGGTCATACACTTTTATGGGTTCTCCTTTGCTCCTGTTCTCTATTCAAACATTTCTGTCTACAGGAAGATCAGACCATTATTTACCTTATCTGAGAAAAGAAATTTTACGAGACACACAGAAATGCTTGAGGAATGTCCCAGAACCTGTTCAAAGCTGTGGAAAGTAATGGTTTTCAACAGAAGTAGTGCTGGACTTGGAAAAAAAATATATGTATGGCCCTTCTGGCTGCTTCATATCAAATTCCTATCAATTTTGTGTAACGTCTTCAGCCACAGCAGGAGAACTTGATGAGGTCTGGCAGAACAGCCTTTGCAGTAAGTTCCCTCTGCCAAGCACTGCTTCAGAAACTTGACAAGTCACATCACTTGGCCATCTGCAAATTCTGTCCCACTCTTCCTCTGCTGAGGACAGAGCAACTATTCCTGTCTCCTACTTTTTCTCTCTATATTTGCATAGACAGCCATTTTTTTTATAGTGAAAACTATTTTTGCTTTGCATACATGTGCTCAGATTAAAAGTAGATACAGTTGTTTCTAGACTGACTAGAGGTTGGTGTCTGAACTAAACAACTTCCCTGACAATATTCATTCCGTCTACAGCCACTGAAGATGCCTTAAGATGTTCTAGATGCCCTGTGCTCTCTATTGCGTATTTTAGAACAAATATCTGTGTGAAGTCCTTAAAACATCTGGACACAAAGAGAAGAGCACACATGCAGTCTCCTTGTCCTTACATATAAGCATGTGAAAAGGCCCTTCTAAACACTTCAGTTCAATCTTCTTAAATAAGTGACAGTTTCTCCTGTGCTGTAGAATGGGGTTTCTACTCTGAGCCATTCATCTAAACGCTGTTTTTGCCTGCTATTTAAAAATAGCCTAGTAATAATACAGTACATCCATTTTATTTACACAGATTTCCAAGCACTCCGTTTCAGTCAGGCCACATTATATGAGATTATAACACATAAGAATGCGCTTGGTCTATGGGGAAGAACTACAAGAAAAAGTATGGCAAAAAATGAAAGACAAACTTGAGAAAAGGAACATGTCAGACTGCAAGTTTGAATCTGTGAGATAAGTAAGAAAGACTGTAGAATAAAACCATAAAAGAGGTAAAAAAAAAACAACCAAAAGAACAGAAATATAACAATACTCCCTAAAGGAAGAAAATATGAGTAAAAAATCTGTTTTGGAGGAATATAGACGAAGACGCAGAAGGCATAAAAAATTCCTATGAGGGGTGTGTCAGTAGAGAGAAAGAGGAAGAGGAAAAATGCATTTATGTGAAACATAACTCCTTATTTGAGTAAATAGTACTGGTTATTGCATTTCTTACACAAACATTTAGTCAGCATTCTGGCCATGATTTTTCAATTTTGTTTCCTCAAACCATGACATATGAATGAAAGCTGAACTTAAGTGGAATAAGCAAATCACATAATCTGGCATATCTCATCTCTGACTGACTTAAAATTTAGTTTCCAAAAATGATTACCTCTTTATTCTTACTTATGAAACCAAATAACTATTTGAAAATGACTCTTAAAATCCTAATATTATCATTAAGAAGCAGCGCAGGCAGTTCAATTGAAGTAGTTTTACTAGGAGCTCATCCAAATTGAAACAACTTTGAATTTTTTTTAGAGTTAGGGCATTTTTATGGCCTTTTTTTCTTTTTCTTTTTTTTTTTTCAGATGCTTTTCTTTCTGAAATTTATGGGTTCTGCAGCCTGGTGTCCTCTTCCTGGCTCAGAAATGGTGGCCCTTAAGTTGTTACCATCCCAGAAGTTTTTAATTACACCACAGAAAAAACTGCTGTTCACATCATTCTTGGAAAGGAGAAAATATCTACAAGGAGGAAGGAACTTCTGTCTAATGGGCTATCAATTTTCCGTAAAACATAGATTGCATAGATGGATAGTGAATGGATAAACAGACAGACTTGGAACCAACACGTGATTCCAGGAGATGAATCCTTAACTTCTGCACCCTTATCAGATCACAGCCTGGATAACATAACACGAGTTTTGGTTTCATTAAGGGAATGCAACAAATTATTCATTTTTCATGTATCATTAAGATGATGCTGAAATAACAATTTATATTTTTTAACACAAAAGATATACAAAGCTTGGAGACTTTAAGATCGCATATATAAATATAAAACACTATTTACAGCTCCTTTCCGTAAGATAATAAACAGTGACTGAATGTATTAATAAGAAGCCACAACATCTCTGTGGTGGTCATGGGGAGAGGTGGCAAAGTATCAGCAGAAATCTAGACTTCTAGAGTACTCAATATGTGAGGAGGAGTTTTCTCAGCACGTGCCTTTTGGTAACCAGCATTTCAGGGTGTCATCCAAATTCCTGTCCTCTATTTTGGCTCATATGTAACACTGCTGTATCCCCAAAAGTGAGATATCTTTCAGGACAATAGCCAAGGCTTCAAATGCACTGTGTGTCTTGCAGCTTCCAAAGCACCCTGAGTGACTGTCACTATAATCTGCAAGTAAGAAACCAATAACATTAAATATGTTAAATGTCTTCTGTATCTTGCCAATTTTAACATATTTTAACCTGGCATTTAAATGTCTAAGACTAACCATGACAACCCAAAACTTGTAAGACCATCATGTTACCTAGATGCCACAGATTTAAATATGTTTCTCTAAGCATTCTGATGATCTGAGTGTTGTGAGTAGGTGGACACAATGGACAGCCACACATAATGTTTCCCATTGAGCAATGACGCCACTGCTGAATCATTAATGGCTGTGTGTTACTGCATAGAGATGAGTACGGCACTGCTGGTGTTGCTTTTCATGTGCATTTTTTATCCCAAGGACAGATTTTGTAAATATTCTTAACATTTTACATATATTCTTAATAGCACTCTTAACAGCAAAACAAAGCCCTAAAGTCACTTCTTGGTGGAATGGAAATCAGTTGAGAACCTGTTCCTAGTGAAAGGCTGGTGCACTGCCTGTGAATCATTTTGAGAGTCTGCTCATTGACAAGTTTCATGTTGGGAAGTATAAATGCTCTGTTCCACTTTTCTCAGAGGAGAGTCATTTGTGTAGGCCTTTCTGCAGCTTGAATCTCAGCCTCCACAAAACAAGTCATGTTAAGTAAGGCAGCAGCATTTAGGAGCCTAATGAATGTGCATACACAAGCATGAAGACACACTTGTAAGCTGGCACTGGTAAGGAAGAGTACATTATTCAATGTATCTTCTTTGAAAAAAAAATCAATAAAATTCATATACAGTATGCTCATTGTAAAACGACATGAGCTGTATTTAATACTCACCGATGTGACACTTAACAAACAGTCTTGAACTGAGCTCTATTTGCATTTGATTTCTGTCACAGCTTGACAAAAAAGTCTGTTGCTTTCATCTGTTTTTTCTTTTTAACATTTCTAACCAAAGATGCATAGCTGTACCTTGCAGGCAGAATAAAAAGCAAAGTGCCCTCTGAAAGGGTCTCAACCCCCTTTCCCTACATGTTTATAATGTACACCCATGTTCAATCACTTTCCCAACCTAGTAGAGATAACAAGGAATGACTGTAAGAGCTACTGAATATTTTGTGAATTTTAATAAAATACACATGGATAAAAGGGCAGAACATACAGAACTATCCCAATCCTCAGCGAAGGCACAGTCTTTTAGTAGATCCCTTACCCACATAAGGCTGTAGTGAGGGCAGTAAAGGATCAGACCAGAACAGAAGAGTCTAAAAGCCCTAAAGAACCACCTGATATCAAGAGCTTTCACATAATCTGAATGGATGCTGTTTCCAGTCCCACATATCTCAGACATCAAAATAACTTTTCCCATATAGGAATGCCTTTCACAGATCTGTGTCAGATCCACGATACACTGGGTACGGGGATGCACTTTCAATGGAAACCAACATGTCTGCAGAAATAAGGCTAAAATTTTCACCCTTGGATTTTGCAAATTTTTTTTTTTTGCTTTGTTAAAGGATGTTACCATAGCTCTGTTGTCTGAGAAAAATCTGAAATCCTTAATAACAGCTGCTTTCATTTCTCTTATGCCAAGATGCTGTCATGGTAACACTGTAATTATATGAAAACTATATGAGCAATCCATGCCTGGTTTGAATGCTGGCAAGTTCTTGTACAAGCACTGCCTTTTGTTTCAGACTGATGGTGCTGGCAGAGCTTTGATTCCTGCTGGTTTAAACCACATTCTTTGTGTTCATCCATGAGCTGGTTTGTCAGAGCTTAGGCAAAACTTAGGCTCCATAAATTACCAGGATCTAATAATGGGTCAAAAGTACTGCTTTGTTCCAAAAGTGGATATTAAATTAATCAATACAAAAAGTATCCAAAAGACAGCACTTAATTTATCTGTACAGGTAAGCAGATAAATCCAATTTCCATATGGAACCTATTTTTTTCCTGCCTAGCTTCCAAAGATGGCAGAACATCAGTTGAAATACATGTCCCAATCCTTTTCCCCTGTTTTGCAGAGTAGAAGCCCTGCCACTTCTTACATACACAAACCCTTCAGGTGGTTCTCACAGGACTCAGAACATGTACTGATCTCATTTCATTCAGTTCCAAGCACACTTCAAGAATCATTTAATTGAAAGCTCATCTGAAAGACAAGTGAGAAGTAGACACCATACCCTTCCCATAACATGTCATCTACTAGGATATTTACTGAGAAGTGAAGTCTTGACATCGATCTATTGCTCAATTTGATAAGGTTTTACTCATAGGTTCCCAATGCCTAGAAAATCAATCATATCATACTAACAACTCACAGGAGATTCTGCCCATTCATCTGGCCTGCTGTATCAGGGCCGCTCAAATCTCCAGTCTCTCTAGTTAGGTGGGCCATAATTTCGTCTCCTCTTTTCCAAACAGTTTTCCTTGAGATTGGAAATTTCAAAGAAATGATTGATTGCATCTCAGAATTATATAGCAAATCTCAAATCTCAGGTTGTGCCAGGGAAGGTTTAGATTGGAAATTAGGAAGAATTTTTTTCATGGAGAGAGTGATCGAGCATTGGAACAGTCTGCTTAAGGAAGTGGTGGAATCCCCATCTCTGAAGATATGTGGATGCGGCACTAAAGGACATGCTTAAGTGATGGGACCCATTAGGTCAGGTAGACAGTTGGACTTGAAGTTCTTTTCCAGTCTAAATGATTCTGCTATTCTAAGTCAGAATAAGGAGGAGAGGAGATACAGGATATATCAGAAAAAGGGAAGCTATGTGATCCAGTTTGGTTTGTGGCAGCTATGGGAACTGCCAATTTCAGTGTTAGCTTGCCCAACAAGCTCAGATTATTAAAAAAAGAAAAAGTGGAGAAGAATAGGGAGAGAAGTTTTGGTCTACTGTTGACATATTTTGGGCATGTCCAGTGGATTTAAATATCTGTTTTCCAATTTGTGTCATAATTGATAGGACCACTGTGGCAGACAAAAGATAAAGAGATTCCAGGAAGGCAGGGAAAACAATCAGTAAAAAAGTAAGGAATCTGGAAGATTAGGGGTTGGCAGGAATTTTTGGACTGCAATCAAGTGCTTCTTTGATTGAGGTCTTGGTAATCTGAGATGCCTAGTTACCTAAATATTCCAGTCCTCCCCAGCTCCCTGACTAAAATCTTTTAAACTGTTTATAGTCAGTGTGCTTTAGGCCCAACTCCTAGTTTTGACAATGGAAAAGTTTCCAGAATAGAGACTGTAAAATCAGTCTCCTAATTTGAAGAGAGAGAAAAGAATATTAATTCTAACAGAAACCTGTTCCATTTGGTCACAGAAAATGGGACTCCATATGTACAGTAACTGAATTATTAAATGGACAGATTATTTGCCTGAGGGCATATTTATTTGGCCTAGAAAAAAAATCTGTGCATTGTGTTGTAGGAAATGAGTTCTGGCTAATATAAAGGTACAAGCCATGGTTTCCCCACTCTTTCTTTCTAGCTTGCATTTTGATGAATACTGTTCTGAACATTAGTGTTCAGAAAGAGGACACATGCTGTAGAGATTTATGAAAACCCTTGTAAAGATTTTGATACTCAGTTTATCCCATCAGAGAATGGGATTCATGTTTGAGGCGCCTCTTGGGCTCTGGTTCACCCATAATTTGATGAGTTTAAACATGTGGCCACACCAGCTGGGGACAGTGTGCCTGGGCATGGACACAAAGCTAGGCACATGTTTAAATTCATAGTGGAATTATGCCCCCAGCTATCAGATGAGTGCTACAAATTCTACAGCTCTATGAATCCGCATTTTTTACCTTGCAAACATTCATGTATAAAATCACTCTTTACAGCCAATGCTAATTTCAAATTCTGATTATCAAAAGCAGAAGAATGCCTCTGTAATTTATGTAATATTTATTTAAACCATTAAAAGAGAATGTGCTAACATCGAGAAGTGCTAACGGAAATTACTGTGCAAAGCTTTTTAGCAGAAATGAAGCCTACTTCATAATAGAGTCATGTAAGACATTCAGACTCTCTAATTTGCTGAGTTTCATTTTTAAATTTCACTTTGCTTCTGTACAGTTGTAGCAATTTATTGGCCCTAGTTAAAATGCATTTTTATTGTAGGGTTTCAGTGATAACACATACATCTCTTTCTGATTCTGTGAGTTTCCTCTACAGCAGGAACATAATTTCTATCCAGTCTGTTTCTTGTCTTTGTTTCCTAGTTATCTCAAGTTTCCAATGGCAATGTTAATATATTAATAAATCAATATTAATTTCATTTTATTTATCCATTCCTGTGGAAAAAGAGAAAAAGAAAGAAAGAAAGAAAGAAAGAAAGAAAGAAAGAAAGAAAGAAAGAAAGAAAGAAAGAAAGAAAGAAAGAAAGAAAGAAAGAAAGAAAGAAAGAAAGAAAGAAGAAAAGAAAGAAAGAAAGAAACTAAGAAAGAAAGAAAGAAAGAAACAAACAAACAAACAAAAGAACAAAAGAGAAAATGTAAAACCCATGCTGAAAAATAGTCTTCCAGAAACTTTACTTGTATTATAAACTTAGGAAACTACTGTAATTAGATTAAGTTAGACAAATAGAGAAAAGTTTAGAACAATACCACGTTTTCTTAGAGAACTCGAATTAGCATGAACAAAGGATAACCTGTATGTGGGATGTGAATGCACCTAGGCCATCTTTGAGAAAATACACTACAAAAATATCTGCCATACATACACTTTTTGCAAAAATAATCACTTTCAGATGGAAGAGACTTAAACATACTCTGTATACACTTTGCTATTTATGTCTCTGTTTTTAGACAACTGAGATAAGCTGTTTTATGTATATATATATATATAATACATTATATATATACACGTACATGCA
This sequence comes from Phasianus colchicus, assembly GCF_987193195.1. Taxonomy (NCBI): domain Eukaryota; kingdom Metazoa; phylum Chordata; class Aves; order Galliformes; family Phasianidae; genus Phasianus; species Phasianus colchicus. The sequence continues at coordinate 154,863,527 of NC_143436.1, forward strand.
CACACATATGAATACTAGCACGAATTTATGGGCATGTAGAATAAGATATATCACTGATTCAGACTGGCATGCACATCCAACACCACCATGCTGTGAGTGCTCTCCAGTTCCCAGCTGGTGTTTGTTCCTGCTGTGCCCTGACCATATGTCAGGCTAGTATCAAAACATGCACTCTCTTTTCCCCTTCTCCCAAACCTCTGTGCTTTGTTTTCTGCAGGAGGGGGACATTGTGCTCTCCAGCACACCTCCCTGCACAGAGGGTGAGGCCTTAGCACCTGTGTGATGCTGGTAATGGATGTCAAGGGAAGACACTAGGATACAGGGATTTTAGCAGCCTGTGCTGATAATTAAAGAGGACCCATGAGAATCTTCAGGATGGGGCCTATGCTGCTACTTAGTTTTAGTTTACTCCCTGCCTATCTTAGATTAACCCAGTCGTTTTCACCTAGATATTCCCTGAGAAGGTAGTAGTCTTAAGCAGGCCATAAGCTAATCCAATGCCATGTTGTTCCAAAGTCAAGGATCAGCACATAACTTGCTTTTGTCCATCAGTGAAGACAGGCAGGGTGACCTCACAGGTCTGCAAGTAGACAGGAGTACAGAAGCTCAGAGTGCAAGAGGTTACAACAGTCTTCATAGCAGCCAATAAAACCCAGATGAAGAGACATGCAGGGGTCGATTTTAGAGAACTTGACATCTTGGAAGTAGGTGCAACTTGCTTTTGAGTGATCTGAGAAATAAGCTTATGACTAAAAGACTATAGTGTTAACAAAGCATAAGGTAAGAGAAATTTCATAACATGCTACTGGGGTCATGGTTTAAGGAGAATAGAAGGTGGAAAGGGAAGAGAGAATGGTGAAAGTTGTGATATTATAAACATCTGAAGTGAAAGGAACTTGAAACTTGGAAGATCAAGGGCTTGGCCACTCCCTATTTCTAGCAAAGAATATTTATGAGTAAAAAGCATTTTCAAAAGGGTTACCATATAAGAAAAATTCTGCTGTTACTGCCTAAGGATTGTTTCTTGTAGAAGTCAAATATGACGTATTGGATATTCAGTCTGAGAAGTGGACAACATGATGAAAGAAGTTCAGACAACATGCCTGCTAAGGAATGAGCACCAGAAAAAGAGTGATTATGGCCAGCCAGCCTCCAGCCCCTTACAACTATCCTACTAATCAGTTGCCTCATAGCCTTAACATTTAAAGCAAAAGATCTATTTACTAATGCAATGCATGTGATTTTTTTTTTTTTATACATCCTTCTTGTCAAAAGCAAACAAAATTACTCCTAACAATCAACTCAAAGCTGAACTGCAGCACTATATTTCTCTGTTGGTGAAAACTGATATTAATAAGACAATTTGAGTGATAAATTAAGAGATTTATGGATATGTTATTTTTAAATGCATTTTGATAAAATCCCTTTAAATTTATTGCAGTTCCATTTTCATTGAATTTTATTTTTTCTGTTGTGTTCTAATCAATAACATTTCCATACCAATATGAATTTTCAAGATTTGCTTGCAATGTAACTGAAAAAGCTAGGATTTCTTCCCTTCAAAGAGCAGTCGTCAGTGTTTTCAATTGGAAAATCCTAAGGTGAAAAAAACATGTTTGGTATCTTGTCTGATGAATTAAAAAGAAAAAAATACACAGAAAGGTGACTTTTTGGGTATTTTTAGATGATTCTATTATTTGAATGTTTCCAGAAATCCAGAAGGTTTTGAATAAATCCTTAAATACACAAGAGTTTGAGTGAAATCATGGACAATTGGTCTCATTGGTCTCAGTCTTTTACAAGATTTTTGTGAGGCAATGCTTTATTTTGGTATTTAAAAACAAAGCCAAACTTCTTAACAGTCTAGGAGAAATATATAACAGTTAAATACAGTCTGCACGTTTTATGAATAGCTCTGAGTCACAGAACAAACTGGATGCCTTTTCTCTTCCAAAGCTTTTATTTGAGTCTATGAATTGATCTACATATTTCTCCTTGACTGCATAAGACTGAAAAGGTACTAGTGAAAAGACTTGTGAAAGAAAACTAACTGTTACCATTACAACTCACCAGATCTATCATTTTTTTGGTTTATATGACTCTTGACTATGGGGTTTGGATGAAGATATGAGACTTCTATATATCATTAAAATGCACAGAAGAAAATGTTCTCGGAATTAAAATCTATAATTTTGTGCAATTTCTTAAGAGATAATAAGACGACTGCACCTTTAATATGTATTTTGCAGAACAGGTTTTCATTTAAAAGCATGCTCTGGGATATATTTGTATGTGATTTTGAATTCATAACTAGAATCAACAGAATGAATTAGTTCCTAATTTAATAATCGTTACAAATTCCAAGAGATATTTAAAAATATTACAGCCTATATATGTTAGCACACATGAGGGGACAAACATCTCAGTGTTTTCCATTTAGCTATGTACTTTTCTGTACCTACGTACATTAATTATACTTATATATGTGCATTCCAATTCCCACTGCAACTAAAGAAGGCCTTGCAACTCACTTGTACTCACTTTAAGGGTACCTGAATCTAGTTGTATCTTGATAAGGAGATATGTTATATACACACACACCAAAAAAAAAAAAAAAAAAAAAAAAAAAAAAAGCCAACCACAGGATATCTAGCTCAAATAAAGCATGAAAAAATTCACACAATATAGGAGCAAACTTAAAGCCTGCTACTCTAATCAAATTTGGTACTGTGCCACAGAATATGAGCTTCTTGTTGCAAAGATTCTCAGACATAATAGTTTTTTTTATGAGAAAAAAGTATTGTTTTAATCATTGTAAAAATAAGAAATGCTTTGCTTCCTGACTTGCAAGAAATAGCAGAGAACACTGAACTTGTATTTGTTAACCAAGTGACTGCTTCTTTATACCACCTTCTGTGTATGTTAATAGGAATATTTATTTATTTAATTTTATGTATTAAAGTGTGCTCTCAGTCTTACTTTTCTAAAAAAGTCAAATCTCCCACTTGTAACATAATAACTAGTTGGTATCGGAATTATTATGGTGCCCTAAAATGACTTTGGGTGAAAGAGAGATGAAATCTTAAGAAGCGAGTATATTCTCATGCAGCTATAATATTGTCATGTCCCTAATGATAAAAATGATAGAAGAAAAAAACAGAATCTACATGACGCACCAACAAAATGTTTTTAAGTAGAACATTTTTCAAAGTTTTCCAGAAGACATCAATTGCTTTTTAAGCAAATTATTTTGTATAGAACTCCAATGAGAACATTATAAAATGACCCTCTTCAGCCTACAATTAGATCAATCATGAAACTGAGGACTTGAATTTGTGCACATCCTAATTCAACAAGAATATCAGTTCCCATCAATTTACTGCAAGAAAAGGTCTCTGTGAAAGCAATTTCCACATAAACACCTACCCTGCATTGGCTCCAAGCTCCAAGTTCTCTCTGTTCTGATATTTTTATATCAGATATATTATATCAGATATATATTATTTTTACTTCGTATTTTTAAGTAGTACTTTTTTGAAAAAGGAAATCTGTCTTAATAGATAATTTAAAAAATTAAAAAGAGGTAAAAAATATTTACTATGAAAGATGAGTTATTTAATTGAATAACAGAAGTCAGATTATCTGAAAATTTCTCTGATATATAGATAACTTTCTATAATAAAATAGCAGGTCTGGGATATTTAAGTTACATGAAAATTGATGAGGATGCTTTTGTATCTACTATATGATTTGATGGCATGATGGTTTTTTTCTGTCCCATGTATTTTAAATAAAAGTAATTGCAATATGAAAGGATGCATTAAGCCATCTACAGTCTTCTGCCGAGAGTGAAAAAATCATTTCTTATAAGTAATCAATAACAGCACAGATATTCATTGGAATAAACAGGAAAGAATTGACAGTCTTCCTTTTCTTCATACTTTACAGATACTGGGAACAGTGAGGTTTCCACACACAAATCAAAGTCACTTCAATTTCTCTGGCTTCTAGATAGGATAACAACAATCATGAAGAGAATAGGGTTTGAGAATTTCTTCAAAAGCGTGGCACCATTCTCCATTAGAAGGAGGTAGTACTCCTCTTGGGATTGTCATGGCATTTCCAGGAGTAACGTCATAGAATCACAGAATCATAGAATGGCCTGGGTTGAAAAGAACCACAATGACCATTTAGTTTCAACCCTCTGCCACAGGCAGGGTCACCAGCCACTAGATCAAGCTGCCCAGGGCCACATCCAGCCTGGCCTTCAGTGCATCCAGGGATGGGGCATCCACAACCCCTTGGAAAACTTACTCCAGTGCGTCACCACTCTCTGAGTTAAAATCTTTCTCCTAATCATAGACTCATAGAATCACAAGGTTGGAAACGACCTATAAGATCATCTAGTCCAACCATCTTCTCATTACCACTGCTACCACAAGCTACTAAACCATATCTTGCAACTCTATCTAACCTAAACCTCGTCTGCCTCACTTTAAAAACATTCTCCCTTGTCATATCACTATCCACCCTCATAAAAGTCCCTGGTTTAGATATTTGTAGTTGGGGATAGGTTGAGCACATGCAGACCTCAGTTCATTTAGAACACTTCTGGCATAACTAGAAGCTAAGTATGCAGGAAGAGAACTTCAATTGCAGTATTGCACTCGGATACCTTAGACTTGCCTACACATGTTTAGGTCTAGATGTTTTATAAACTTTCAGAAGGAATTCTGGCACCTCATGAAATTACTAGCAGTCTTTGGCTGAGTTAAAGTGCACTAGAATGTCACCCTTTAAACTCGGGAGGGTAAAGATGAAGAGAACTTTCATGTTACAACTCTGTAAGCTTCCTGGCACAAATAGTTTTTATTCTGACCCTAGGCAGTACTGGAATACAAACAACAATAATAAAGAAGAAATTAAGTGAGAATTGTCAAAGAATTTAACCATTGTATCAGCATTTACATTTGTAATGTTTTGCATTATACCTGTAATTTCAGGGTATATTTATCAATCTGGTCCATACTACTTACTCTGACACCAGGGAAAAGGTTTCATTGACAGTAATTAATATTATCTGTGTATAACTCAACATTCTTCATTGCAGAAAATACATGGTTAATCTCTTTTAAATTATGTGGACTGCGTGAGGAATAACTTGCTCTAAAAAATGCCCTGAGCTGATTTTGAAACTGCAGGGAATGCCTTCCTCGTTTGTTACAAGCCAATTCTTTGATAGTATCTGAGCCAAGCAGGAATTCTCTTCATACGTATTTCTCACTGTCATTATCTACTGCTCCTTTACATCTGATGATTCTGTAAAGTAATGACTCCCAAGCTTACAGAGATGACTGAATTTGTATATTTTTAAAACAAAAAAAAACCAGATTCAAGTTTGCTAATGGAGATCACAATGGATATGTTAAACATTGTGACAATTAACTGTTAAGGCAGATATGCTGAATCTGTACCTAAGAACTGAAATAATTATTTCAGTGGATAAATAGCAAAGATCAGCTTTTTCCACTTACAACTCCCCTAGTATATAATCTTGCTGGCACGCTCTGGAAATGCTTCCTATATTAGATGTCTTAAGAAAAACATAAAGAAGACCATTCAGAATGTGAGTTCTGCCAGGCAAAAAAAGTAGAGCCTGCAAGAGAATTTTAACTGGCATTACTCTGAATTGCTGGGAAAACGAGGATTAGATAGACTAGCAGAGCTTCACAGTGAAAATCTTATTCTCTGAAAGACTTTAACACCTAGATAGTGCAGTAAAGTCTTAGTGTGTCCCTAGGTGCATATTTTTTATCTCTTTGTAAGCATAAACAATAGGCTAAGGATACTATGCTAGTCTTTACAATGCCATGTTACATAAGGAAACTAGCACATAATCCTCAGCCACGCAACCTGAAGACTTTACATAATTTTTAGACAAGTTAACCAGCTTTAAGAATTGCTATATGCATATATTTTTTTCTTTGGACCTAAATAATGGACCGAGATCTAGATGAATCTTCTATTTTTGAGCTTTCTTGTTTCTTTCTGCTATGCCTACTAGGCAGATGTCAATAAAATGATTTGGATATTTACTATTTTGACCAAGCATGATGTGAATGAAATTAGCTCAGCATAGAACATCCTTTTTAATACATTTTTATAGTATATGTCTTAACAAATCTGCCTAAATTTCATCTGTTTTTCTCAAAAGCAGAGATCAAGAAATGTCAAAATAGTAAAACAACTGTTTTCAAGGCTGAAACACAAGAAGAGTTAAATTTCATCAAAAATATCTGATGATCATCTTGAGAATTCACTAAGAATTGCAGCCACTTCCATCAAATCAGAATGATGCATTAGTTTCACAAAAACAAGTGCAAACATCCCACTAGTTTTATGTTTTTGTTACTCTAAAAAAATGTTTTAATAAAAAAATTAAATAAATTTAGCAAGATTTGTTGATTATATAAGCTAACTATATTATATATTTTATATGTGGCCCAGTACAATTCCTCTTCACTCAATGTTGCCCAGAAAAGCCCAAAGATTGGAGACCAATGTTATAGATGATACCAAAAGATTTTTCTGTCACAAACCTCCAACTAATTCAGCTGTGAAAATTGATCCTTATAATAAATAATCAACATCATATCCAAATTTTAATCTTAAAAATCTTAAATGATTATAGTTATTAATTATTAAAATCCCTGCATTTTGCAATTAATAGCATCCAAAATAAGGATGCTATTAATTGTGTCATTTTTTGTCAATTTTTGTCTGTTCTGTTTTGATTTAGATGCAGGATAAAAAACATCGCATCCTTGGGCAGAGAGACCCAGCGGTTGGATCATAGAAAAACACAAAAGTAATCTAAAACTAATCTTGGAGTAAGAAAAGGTAACAGCTCTTGCTGAGTCAACAGGACATTTCTCCTTTAATAAACCGAATGATTTCCTCTGAGCAAGAAACTAAAGATGCAGTCTGTTGTCCCCAAGGTTCTTGAATTTATTGAATAGACACAACTTTACTGAGCATGTGGGGTTGCTCTTTAATTTGTGCAGTAATTGCAGTTTTCAAATTTTGATTCTAGATGGAACTCTTTTTACAATGCCACTTGTAGCATAAATTACATTTGTAGCTGTTAGGTTTGCCAGTTTGCCTCTCAGCAATCATGGAACTTTACATTTTTAAGAATGCAATGAACACCATCCACACATATCAAACTCTACATGATGTTACCAGTAAAAGTATTTTCAGTATCTGTTCCAGCCACTAGATTTTACAGGTACAAAATGCACTTTTAATCTTCTTACTAATGCAGTTCCCTCTTAACATTCAATATATCAAGATATTTATAGTCACTTTTCACTTCTTCACTTAAAATGTTTTTTCTCTGTGTTAAAAAATCAAATGACGTTGTCTGTGTATATAGCTTCCATCCTCAAAGAAAGTTTATCAGTTATAATTTCATTCTGCAAAATATGCAAAATGTTTTGATAAAAAAGTCAGTTACTGAATACACAGAGCATCAGAAATGTTTTGATTGAGCTTCTTTCACCATTTCTTTGTGAAGATATCCACCCCTTAAATCAAGTAAGATTATTATTGCATTTTATAAAATACAACTTGTAGGAGAGAGTATTGATTTGCTTTACAGAGCTGTTTTCTGCAATCAACAAATAAGTGCAAAGCTCTGTGAGGTTTCATCTGACATTTTCAAAGCAGAATCTTCTGTTTTTCTGCCCTGCTCCAGATGATATTCTGATATAGAGATTACTTTACTAGGATACTACTTGACTTCACAACATTCCAGCATTTAATCAGATCTCTGTTATGCTTTGTGAACACTATGCCACTGAGATGTTCTTACTAATTTGTCACTTTAAGTTAACTAACTCAAATATTCAAATATCCTACACTATAAATGTGTTCATTGAGACTTTGGTTCCAAACGCCATGAAAAACTGAGTACCTAGACATGGAAACTGTCCCTGTCTTCTGACTGCCCGCTTATTTATCATCCTCACTTGTTTTACTAATCAGCTTTACCCTGGTAATTCAGTTTCTCATCCAGAAAAAAAAAAAAAAAAAAAAAAAAGACAATCAGAAAAACACATTCTTACCTGCAAACTATCCTTTAGGAACACTTCAAACTTTTATCAACTTTACCTTAATTTAATCCCCCTACAGGTATGTTACCCTGGTTCATTGGAGAGAGGATTTCATGTGCAACAGTACTCTCACTGAAGGCCCAAGGCCTTGCCATGTATATGCCAATATGCTTGACAAATAATATAATTTGTTTACATTTGCTTCTTAGGAATCATAAAATCGTAGAATCTTTGCAAGTTTAGCAGGATCAGATATCCTCCTCTCTCTGAAAGCCATAATCTTAAAATGTTAATTCTTGTATAACGGATCTTTTCTGAGAGATAAACTTTCTGAAAAATTCAGCCAGCTTAAAAAAAGCCACCCTCACATCATGTCTGAGTGATATCAGCCAACTACATAAATGAAGATTTTCAGAGTTTCTATACCCTTGCCTAAATTATAAAATAGGGGTGATGGAAGACTCCCACTGGGAACAAATGGAATCAGCACAAGACCTGGCACTATAGTGCTCTGATCTCAGACAGGAGGCAGGTAGAGAGCTGGGAGAAAAATTAGTACTTTAATCTTTCTAATGAACCTTTTCTTCTCTGAACATGCTATGTTATATTCCCCACACTATTTAAAACTTTGGTTATCGAATAGTCCCATAAATGTTATCAGTACACTACTAAAGAACAAAAATTTCACAAGTGTCTGTTAATTAACTGGCAGCTACTGCATTTGTCTCCACTTGCTGGTGTGCTCACATCAAATTTGCAACCAGTGGAGACCCTGACATAGCCTTTAAAAACTATGCAGGAATTTCGTGTTTAGAAATGTCCTCATCTTAGCAGGTGTTCAAAACAATGTGGTGTTTCAAACAGTAGTTGATTAACAATTCCTAATAAAAGTTTCTCTTAAAATGTCCCTTCTCTTTCAGATCTGAGTGATCTGTAGACTGCATGTGTTAGAGACTTCATGTTCTACAGAAGTGTGGTGTTCCAGTTTTTTGTATCTGCAGTAAGTGAAGAACAGGGGACCATTCTCTTTTTATATGTTCTTTATTAATAGATCCCAATGGGATGTACCTCTGTCTTCAACATTCAGTTTATATCCTGTTCCTTCTTTTTGGTTTCACACTCATATTTCTCAGGACATTTGTTTGCAAATAGTTGAAAATCCACTGATGTCTGAACAAATGAATGAAAATGGATCTCAGATCTCACACCTACATGCAGGTATAACAAGATACATTTCATAGAATCAGAGAATCATAATTTCCTGCGTTGAAAAGGACCTCAAAGATCATCTAGTTTCAAACCCCCTGCCATGGGCAGGGTCACCAACTACGAGACCAGGCTGCCCAGAGCCACATTCATATTTCTTTACATGTATTAGCTACTCGTTTAATATTTCCTTCTGTTGTTATAGCTGATAATGTGAAATCAGTTTGGGAAAAGAAGTTAGTAAATTATATAGTGAATACTGTGCTATACTTTCGTTGCCAGTACTGTCTAAATGATTTAATCCACATATTCATTCAGCTATTTCCATTCAGCATAAAATGGGAAGAAATGCAACATAAGCCATTTACATCTTTGTTATTAATATTTGTGCAGGAACCCTTCTAGCTCCTTGGTGGATTTGCACTCTTTTCTCTGCTAGTGAATAATAGCAAGTTCTATTGTACCTGTGTCATCTTGCATTTGGTGGTCTGGAAAGACTGACAGAAAGTCTCTCTAAAACATGACACTTTGCATTCCCAACAAAGGTACTTCCTGCCTTCTCATTTGAGCCATCAGTCCATTTGATGCATCAGTCACAGACCTTAAGCACAAAAATCTGTCAAGTACCGTTGAAGTATATGTTCATATGCTGAGTTGGTAAAGTGCTTCTCAGATAAGAGCATTTTAGTTATTTAAAGGTCTCTTCTGCCAACAGTAGTATTTTTATCTTAGTAAACTCCATTTACTGATGACACCACAAGTCACAGTCAGAAGTCCAGACTGAGAAGAAAAAAAAAAATCTCAACGTTTTGAAATTAGTTTTACTGACTTACTCACAATCCATGCTTATGGTACAATGGTATGGTATTAAATTAATGTACAAAGACATTTGTCACTTGAGGTATTGATCCCATATTCCCCAGCTTGTTCAACCATTTGAATTATCTCAGGTTAAGAAAAGGAAGAATCTTTTCTCCCTGCAATAACCAAAAACTTGTCATACCCTTCTACAGTATGATCATGCACCCATTCAGTATTAAGAGATACTAATGAATCTCTTGATTTTCCTCATCAGGGAACATCCCCCAAAAAGATCACTTACATACTGTGTAGAGCGGTACCTGGAGGGAGCCTAGAGAAAAGCTGGGGAAGGACTTTTTATAAGGGCATACAGTGACAGGATGAGGGAAAATGCCTTTAAACTGGAAGAGGGTAGATTTAGACTAGATATCAGGAAGAAATTCTTTACTGTGAGAGTGGTAAGACACTGGAACAGGTTGCCCAGTGAGGTCATGAATGCCTCATCCCTGGAAGCACTCAAGACCAGGCTGGATGGGTCATTGAGCAACCTGGTCTAGAGGGAGGTTACCCTGCCTATAGCAGGGAGGGTTGGAACTAAATGATCTTAAAGGTCCCTTCCAACCCAAACCATTCTGTGATTCTATAATTCTATGATATGCCCCCTTCCCCATGCAGACAATGATCTTTATTCTGTCTGCCTACATCCAAGTACTCTAACTTAGATGTCTAATCAGTTTAAGCATTTTTTATAGACAAGGGAGAGAGAGCATTTACAGATCACGATGTAATTTTTGGTGCGTGGAATGGCCTCTACAATTTTCTTGTGGGAATACAGGGTAACTGTGCTTCCACCTTGGTTAGGTGGAAGGTAGGTACAGAGCTAATGATCTCAGGTGACATAGGCTCAATCTGCCTTGTAGTTCATCAATCCCCATGCAAAGCTTTCAAAAAGTTGCAAAAGGTTCAAGTAAAGTTTTGGAGTGATAAGGCTTTGGGTGGGGTTTTGCTATTCAACACATGAGAAAAACAAACAAACACAAGTCCCAGACTGTACAGTTCCCAGACTTAAAAAGGAGCATGGCATTTGGTTCACCATATATTGAACATTGCATCTCACTCAACAACTAAACATTCTCCTCCAGTGCAGTATTCTCACATTATCTCACATTCTGTGGTTACTAATGCCATAGAAAACCTGTAAATCAAGAATTCTCTGACTGAACTAGGTGGCCAGCTTTTCACTGTTGGCCCCTTCTCTGCTTCAGAATTTATAAGTATCTTTAAATACATCAATAACTTTTATTTTTTCCATATTACCAGTGTTCCCTGAAATTCAAATTACTGGTGTGGACAGGCAGAACTGTTCATGAACTTTCAATTTTGCACAAGTTTGAGAACTCCTGTTACCCACGTATGGGACTGTAAAGAACATGTATAGCTTAAGTGGACTGGAGAAATAACTTATCTACATTAGAGATGCCTAGTACTTTTTATACCTCTGGTTTTAACTTTCTTTCCATTTCTTTTTGGATGACAGACCAAATCCAGTTCTGGTGTAGCTCCTCTGAAGCCAGTGAAGTTACTTCAGCAATGAATTGGACCCATTTTAAGCTTTTCAAGTAGAACTAAGTAACAATAAATGCCACAACTCTGCCACAGCTCTAATGCTGTTTAGCAAAGGGATGTACAATACATCTTTGTCTTCTTCCTGCTCATAACGAGCAGTGTAGGTCATCTGCATCATTAACATTTGCAGCTGATGCATTTGTGTAGTCTGTATACACTTCTTGGAACTGCACAGACCTTCTCATTGTTTTCAGAACCTTGATTTTTCTTAGTATTATCAACATCCAAATGTATTTAAGGATGAAACTATTAGAAACACAATTGGTGAATTAATGTCATGAGGACTGCTGCTGGCAGCTCATCAATTTTTGATATGCCACTCAGACAAATGAAACATAAGCCACCCAGAACAAGGGGACCTTTTGACACTTCAAAGGAAACCCCTATGGGTGGTTTCCTCTTGAAGCTGCACTAAACTGGCTCAATCTCCTCAGCTGGAAGCTGCCAATGTCTCATTAACCCCTAAACAGGCCCTGCATGAGCTTTTCTTTTCAGCTATAATTATGCCATGCACTTCTGTTATGCTGTACTGAATTGCAACACTGTCACCAGCACATTATAAACATCCACCCTAATTGAAAAGCAGATTAGACTCGTGTTAATTAGCCAAAAAGCCCGCCCACTTGCATGCATTATGATTGCCTCTTAAATACTGAGGATGTTGAAATCCCTCAGAAAGACAAGGCAGACTTAATTGCAATAACCTGCAAATTAAGTTTAATTTACTTTAAATTTACCGGTTTAGCAGGCTCATTTGATGGTGTTAATGTTCTAGCAAATTAATTATCTGAATTAGTCATGCCTGGTGGAGTTTTGCAGCAGAATACATTGTACAGTGGCCTATTAATAACAGACAAACAGGACAGGATTAATGAGAAGATTATGGTAAAGTTCTTTTTTAAAAACAGGGATCTTGCATGAATTCAAATATAATCACCAAAGTGCAAATACAACACAGAATATAAACAAACTGAAATTTATTATACTCCATGGCATGCCATCTAAGAGAAACAGTAAAACATTACCCATGAAATATTTGATAGAAAGAGGCCTCTTCTATGCACTCAAGTAGATCGCTTCTCACAGCAAACCATTTCCCATTAACTGGTATCTCTATAAGACTTCAAATATGTAAGTGCTTTCGAGAGTATTTGTAGTACAGACAGAGAGAAAATAAATTAGGAATAACATCTCATACGTTAATTCCATAGTCCACTTTGTGGCTTATGAGGCAGCAGAATTGCTTTTTTGTATTCCATTGCTAACCACAGTCTGCTCCAGTTAAAAAAAAACAAAACAAAAATGAGAGAGAGCACAAAGAAGACCTCCATGGAGATATAGCTGCAAGTAAACTGTAAAAGAAGCATCCTTGCTTTCCTCTGCTTTCTATAAAAATAACAAGAGGGAAAAAAAAATCTCTTCTAATAGCCTTTGGAATAGCTCTAAAAATAAAGGTATAATTGGCCTTGTAAACAATGTCAAGGTACAATCATTCATTCTGCAGAAAGAGTTGGCTAACACTGCTGGGGAAATGAAAATAGTAGTTACAAATGTCCTTTTTAGCTGATCTTGATCATGAAACTTTAGTCTGCTTACGTGCTAAGTATTGCCTCTTCCATTAGGGTCCACAGCCATCCCAAATATAATGAGGTATATTCAATTCAACTCTGGCTCCCTGGGGAGGGCAGGAATAGCCTATGGGAGCACAAAAGATAATCCATGATGAATATGAACGGAATGTGATTGAATATAGAATTCTAGATTACTTATTGGACTTTGTATGTTAAAGCCATCATTCACTGACAGTAGTTGCTTCTTGTTCTGGGTTCAAAGGGCTTTCAGGCTCCTGTGTGGCACTGGACAAAAAAAGCCCAAATTTACATCATCCTTGCATAGACTGATTGCATGGAAAATAAAAATGTCACTCCTTGGAAAGAAGGACTGAACATTGCATTCCTTAAAAACAAATTACTTCATTAAAGAATGAAATGTTTAGTGAAAGTAAAAATATTCATAGTGGCTTTATGGTACATATTTCAATTTTTGAAGAAAAAAAATGAAAATAAAAAAAATTATTTCAATATGTTTTTTGTATTATAATGATATGTCATATAGACTCTTTCTGCCTTCCTTTTATTTCTTCCTCTGTCTTTCAAATAAAATTACAGTTTGAAGAACTAAAATGAAAGTGGCACAAAAGCAGCCATTATTAAAACCAGGAAGAAAAATAAAAAGAGAGGAAAAAAAAAAAAAGAAGGAAAGTAATTCCACTTTAAAAAGCTTGACGGGCTGGGATGACTTTAGTAAGAACCCATTGGGAATAGGAACTGAACCAGGAAGAAAATGGATTCCTGTGACACATAAACAATAGGCAAATGACTAATATATTTACATATAACATGTGGTGTATTCATTGCACACCATGGTGACAGAATTGTTTATTTCATTTATAATTTATACAGCAAAATCTTATTATATGTGTAACTAATTTACCTGATGATAATATACAGTAGAAGATTAGGTTTCCATTATATTCTGTCATTAAGAACAAAAGATTTTCATGTGTTGGTTAATTTTTTCTCTTGGTTCCTATCCCACAGCATACACCCTGCATGTGAGTATGTATTTCTGAAATCATTATGATGCTGAGCTAAGGAAAAAGTGGCAAGGAACTTCTTTAAAAAAAAAGCCTATAAAATCTCTCAAACATGAATCCACTTTAAATACTCTTCAATTCTAGAATTCCTTATGATATCAGTAACGACAATATACAAAGGACCTCTTACAGGCGATGTGTATGCACCAAAAAAAAGAAATGTCAGAATAAATATAGGCTCCAGAAGTGCTTTGCTCTGAGAATGAAGTAAAAAAAAAAAAAAAATCAAACATCTTAGCAGAAGCAGCATTACAATATGTGACTAGACAGTTCATCTCAGACTACAGGGAGCGGGTGGGTGGGTAGGCAGTGATGAGGGAATTATCTTGATGTATTTTCCACTGTGGCACATAAGACAGCGCAATTCTCTGAAAGGAATTGTTAGCACCAAGCCAGTAATTCCCCTCTGTGGTGTTACAAAGTGTGTGCATTACAAAGGGAGTGAAATAGCCTGGAAAGTACTACGTATGTTTCCAGTACTACAGCATATATGACCTTGAATTAATTCAAATATGCTTATCAAAATACGAATACTGCGTCAAAAGAGCATGCAGATGTACATGTTTTGAACTCATTTCTTTGTTACCCTTTGGAAAGCAAAAATCTAGCAAATTTGTTAGGAGGCCCAGCTGCTTAACCCTTCTCAAATCCAATTTATATTGTGTAGTGAGTTCAGCCTATTGCAGAAAAAGATAACTGAAAAGTGTTTTAAAACAATAGAGCAATATTTTCCTGTTAACTCGGAGCTGTTAAGCACTTTTAATTACAGTAGGTCACAACTGTTCTACCGAAAACTCTATGAGAAGCTTTGGTAGTTTCAGAAGGCTGTGTTAATGTAAAACCTTTATTTGGATAAAGTGGTAAGAATACTGAAATTGTACATAAAACACTAAAACCTTTCACTACCTAAATGAACATACTGCACAAATACCTCCTCAGGGACAGCCTATCAGTTGTCAGATTCATAATTTGCTGGCCATCAACATCAGTGAGCCTGAAAGTTCAGGGATCATGTGAGAAAGTGCATCTCAGTGAGCAGGTAACAAACACTGTAAGTTTTTGGGAGCAGCCTGTGGACACTGCAGGTCAGTCCTGACTGGAAGAGGAGGACTGAAAAGAAGTGCTCTGGGGCACTAAGATGACCATGAGCCTGCAGTGCTCTCTTGCAGGAAAGAAGGCCAACTTTCTCCATGGCTGTATTGGGCAAGATATAGCCAGAAGGTCAAGGTAGGTGGTGCTTCCCTTCTAAAAATCACTGGTAAGACAAACTGAGAGTGCTGGGTCCAGTTGTGGACTCTTCCAAAAGACATGGAAGCACAGGACCAGCAGTGGGATAAGAAGATGATAAAAATGCTAGAGTACGTTGGTTGAGGCTGAGAGAGCTGGGACTGATCAGCCCAGAGAAAGCTTTCAGGAATGTGATGAGAAGGGATATAGATGGAGCCACACTCAAATCAGTATGCACAGTGACAGGATAAGATGCAATAGGAACAAACTGAAACAGAAACTTCTATTTAAATTTAAGGGAAGGTCTTTTTATTATGAGAGAAGTCAAATTCTGGAGTAGAATGACTAGAGAGGTTGTGGAATCATAGAATCATAGAATGGCCTGGGTTGAAAAGGACCACAGTGATCATCTAGTTTCAATGGAGTCACCTTTCTTTGAGATATTCAAAACCTAAACATGCTCCTGGGCAATCTGCTCTGGAAATCCCTTCTTGTGCAACAGTTTCACTAGATGATCTCCAGAAGTACCTTCTTACCTCAGTAACTCAATACTCAGAAGAGTACTGAAAGTCGAGTGGCCTTAGCTGAATATTGCATATAGTTTTACTCATGTAAATAGATTAAAAACACTTCATTGTTTTTACAATTCAGTCTCCAACTGCACTCAGCTGAATAAGGCCCTTGTCCTGTCAAGACTGCTCTATTACTGTGCAGCATATACAATTTATTAATGATTCTGATACCCAAGGAGCATAAACCTCAGCTGGAACACAACAGGATTATGCAGGACTGTTACTTCTGCAGAGTTTTGCAAGGCTGGAAAAGGTCTAAATATCTGTGAAATATCATAGCGATAGTTCCTTCCCCAAACATTGAATCTACATAGTATTATGAAAATATGGGCTTTAGGGGTATTCACAGTACATCACATATTTTTTTAGGGTGCTAAGTTAGCCACCTAGCTTTCCTTCTTGGAAAAGAGCTGGGTTCTTACAGGAGATGCCTCAGAGCACCTGATTATGACTGTATCCACAACTGAAGCCTCAAGCTAAATACCTAAAGGCAGCATTAACACACCATCTGGTATTTTAAACTCATCTAGAAATCAACATAAAACTATACACACAGTCATTGACATCAGAATATTTTCTCCACTGTTATCCTTTCTTGTCTTCTGTTATCCTTTACTTGTCAGAGGTGAGGCAACCACAGGTTCTGACAAAATCTGACATTTTATGGTATGCTGAATCAACAACAATTTCAGTGTCATACCAGAAGATGACTGAGCATTCCCTTCTTGCATTCAATTTTGTAAGAAAACATGAGTAATGTTAATGTCTTTGTGACTGCAAAGGACTTTTCCGTACTTATATTCCATTCCCCTAAACACCATCAGAAAAGCCCTTTCAAGACTGCAGTTGAATCTTGGAGCCACTGCATTTCATTTAGTGTAGTTCAGGCTAAAAAGCATTTCAACTAAAAAGACAATTGAGTCCAGAGTGTGACAAACAAATGAAGAAAAAGCAGCAACAACAACAGAAAAAGAAGTGTAACAAACCAGTTGAGTTAAATCCATGCTGGAACAGATTCTTTCCACTTAAATTTCTGCACCTAACTGAAAAATCTAATTTAAATTACTGTTGACATCCAGTCCTAGCTGTTAGAAAGGAGACAAAGACAGTAAATAGTTACATACTTCAGCTGGTAATTTGCTGCAACAAATTGGATTGATCTCTGGAGGTGCTCATTTCTATCTGTGGATTCTGCAGGTATGTATCTTATGCAACTCAACTATGTATCCAGTTCTATCTGGAATGAATCTAAATTTTGTTGCATTTTTGCATGATAGCTGGAACTATACAATGCCTATCCTGCTCCCTGACATTCTTAGTTATTATGTTTAAAAATTCATCAAGACCAAAACCTTTCTTAGGTAGTAGACCATCTTCTTCCCACCATGATTCTCTCTTACAGGGTGTCAGTCACATATGTGTCTAATATATTAGTCACTAATTTTTTGTGACTAATATAATGTCACTAATTTTTTTAAATTAGTTTTCTTAACATCCATACAAGAAAACAGATGCTGTAAAAAAATAAGAGAGAGCCTGTTGGTTGGTTGTCTAATGGACAGTCAGAAGAAAGTGAGCCTGCTCAGCCCCAAACTTGTTCTTCACACTTAGTATCTCCTGTTTTCTCTTGAATCTTCTCCATTTCATAGTCCTACCTATACTGTGAAGAACTTCAGTATCCAAATTCAGCTGTCTAGGAAGTCCAGTAGGGTTTAGCTGTCACTATTCAATTGTCTTTTCCTCTAACCAATGTGTGAAAAACTCATGCAATCTAGTCTTGGTAGTACAAAAAATAGTGATTTGTACTGTATTGCTGTCCCGGTATTGCAATGTTTTAGAAATTAATTTTATATCCAAGGCATGAAACTTGTGTTCACTATGTAGATGCTGAGCTATTCTCTGAAGAAAGAGACAAAAGAACATGAGCATTTTCTCTACACTTTAAGACACTTGAGAAGGAAAATCTTATTTAGCCTGAATTAATACAGTTCCAAATTTCTCAATAACTTTTAAAACTCATTTATTTTTCTTCGAAAATTAGAATAACTTTGAAGAAAACATAAGCACTTTTTTTTTTTTTTTTTTTTTTTTTTTTTTTTTTTTCACTCTAGCTTTTGTTTGGGATGGGGGAGTGGCTTTAGTAAAAATGACTGTTTCTACTAGATCCATTTCTGGGCACAAATTTGGAGACTACAATCCATCTATCCAACAACTGCAAAAATCTTTTTTTCTATATTTGAATGAAATTTCATTCCTAACACCAAAAAAAGATGATAGGTATTAAGAACATCACTTACGACAGTGTAGTAAAAGGGCATAAAGTGTTAGCTGCTATGCAGGAGAAAATAAACCTGTAAAGCAGACAAGGAGAAGCAGAAGAAGATCTAAACTGAGAACCATGTCCTGGAGAGTGGAACCACTGCATCACTCCCTTGAGAACATCTAATGGAGGTGGCTGTTAGGAACCAGTACAAAACCTTCCCTACAAAAAATGTCCTGCAGCAGAGGACGAGGGCATTCTTCTGCAGACTCATTTTATCTAATAATAGAATCATAGAATCATAGAATGGCCTGGGTTGAAAAGGACCTCAAAGATCATCTAGTTTCAACCCCCCTGCCATGTGCAGGATTGCCAACCATTAGGCCAGGCTGCCCAGAGCCACATCCAGCCTGGCCTTGAATGCCTCCAGGGATGGGGCATCCACAACCTCCTTGGGCAACCTGTTCCAGTGTGTTGCCACCCTCTGAGTGAAAAACTTCCTCCTAATATCTAACTTAAACCTCCCTTCAATTTATCAGCAATCCCCTTGTCCTATCATTATCCACCCTTGTAAACAGTCATTCTCCCTCCTGTTTATATGCTCCCTTCAAATACTGGAAGATCACAATGAGGTCTCCCTGGAGCCTTCTGTACTCCAAACTAAACAATCCCAATTCCCTCAACCTTTCTTCACAAGAGAGGTGCTCCAGCCCTCTCATCATCTTAGTGGCCCTCCTCTGGACTCGTTCCAAGAGGTTCTCCCATGGAGAACATTTCTACAGTTCAACAGGGAGGACAGTTGTGCCAGTACATGACCAGGAAAACAGATCTTGCAGCTCAGTAATATGAGTATAGACAGATAAAAACTACCTATTCACAGAGGGGCCCTTGGTATTAAAGAGCTGGTTCACCGTGCTTACATCCCAAATAACTAAAAGTCATTACATGCTTATTTTTAACTTCTTGCCTTTCTGCCTCCTTCTCTTCTATTTGAATATTTACAAACTTTGTTGCCAAGTACAGCTGGGCCCAACAGACAAGTTGGCAACACCTTGGGGAAATGTATTTAAGAAAGTGCAGAAAAAGACAAACGGACAGAGCAGGAGTGAATTTAGTGAGAAACAACAGTGCAAATACCAAAGTCAGAGAAGTAGGAGAGGGAGGACGTGGGGTAGCTGTCCAAGCTGAAATTTCCTTGCAGCCCATGGAGAGAAGAGCATGCGGGAGTAGGTATCAACACTGTAATAATCCATGGAGGACTTCACACCAGAGCAGGTGAATGTTTTGCCAAAGAAAAGCTCATGCTGGAGTAGTCTTATCCTGAAAGATATCCTGGCAGCCTTTAAAGAGCTCACTCTAGAGCAGTTCTTGAAGGACTGCAGACTGTGGATAGGACTCGCCATGGAGCAGGCAATAAACGTGACAAAGAAGTGGCGAAGATGAACTGCTGTGGATGGATCACAACCCCATTTCCCTCCACTAGGAGTTGCTTTGGGCTCCTGCAAAGGAATCAGAATTGTTTGAGTTGGAAGTGACCTTTAAAGGTCATGAGAAAAAAGTGGGTGGGAGAAAGGTGTGGGTTTCTTTTTATTAATTTTTTTTTTTTTTGTCTTTGCTCCTCATAACTCTAAACTATTTTAACTGACGATAAATCATAGTTCTCCAAGTCTCTCAAGTCCATTTGCCCGTGGCAATGGCTGGTAAGTGATCTCGCTGTCTTTATGTTGACCCATCCTATTCTCTCTCCTTGTTCTGATGAGGAAAGGGAGAGAGCAACTGAGTGAGTGTATGGCAGCCAGCCAATATCAATTCACCACTCTGTTTTGCTTTAAAAGTCCTATTTGCCTATTTGCTTTTCTGTTATTAGGTCTCTGTATTTTCCCAATCCGAAGATTTATACTGAAATAACATCAAAACATTTCTATTCATCTGTCTGTATACTTCCAACGGACAATGAATTTTTTGAAAAACCCCATTTAGGAAGAAGATGAAGTATTTGAAAATCTGGGTCAAGTCCATGTTTCAGAAAAGATATAGGGGTTACATTTTTATATTGTCTTAAATGTTATTTCTAGACTTTTAGAACTAATATTTGATCTCCTTAAAATTTTTCATTTTGCCTAAAAATTGACCTTCATGTTAAGACAAATTGATACTTTTTTCTCTCCAATACCACTATCTCAATTTATGCTGAACACATTTCTTTCATTTACTCCAAAATAACGTACAGATATTTTCCTTAATTAGAACTAGAATATTACATATTGCTACAGTACAGAGTGTTGGCATTTATTTATTTGCTTGTTTGTTTGTTCATTTTATTCCTGTAATCCCTTCAGTACAGCTATCAAAGTAAAATACCTTCTTCCACTTAGTTTTGATACAGTCCTTAAGTGCAATTTGCCGTATGCCCATAGATGTTATTCTTATCTCCTTGTATAATGTAAATTTTTGAATATCTTTCATTTTCAAATTTCCCACTTAAAATTTCCAGTACTTGTTAATGACAGTGTATTATACACTTTGGTACTATAGAATTTGAGTATTAAATGTAATCTGTAATTTAGGTGATGTCATGGGAAATAATATTTGTAAAAAACCTAACATTATCACTTTCAAGATTTGACTGTTATTTTTGTGATATCTTAGAAATCTTTATTTCCCAGAACCACATAACTACATAAGAAAGTCAGTTTTCATTTATAAAGAAAAATACTCAATTTGATCTACCAATCCTATACAGAAAATCTCAAAAGTGAAATAGTAAATTAACTTTCTGCAAATTATTCTTTAAAATTTCAATACCTTATATTATTCTCAATATAGTTTATGTTTTTGATGAAACTATTATTCTAACATGGATTTATGAAAATTCCAGGTGTTCAATATGCTTACGGAAAAATGTTAGATATCATTGTTTTCATAGCATCATAGAATGATAGAATGGGAAGGATCTTTAAAAGTATCTAGTTCCAACATTCCTGCCAGGTAGGAACACCGTCCATTAGATTTCTTCTTTCATGTCATTATATTGCCCTTCTGGCATACAAAAAACTACTATGTACAAAAAGGTACCATGGCAGCTAGGGAAGCTTCCTGACACAGGTGAAACATAACTGAGAAAGAACACTATACCCTTCTCAGGATGACATTTTACAGTCAGTCCATGAGGCATTTTGGCCCATGGTGAAACCAAGTCGGAGAACTATGAACAGCAAAATCTACACATGACTCCTGAAGGAAACACACAGAGCAAAGTAATCCAAAGATATTATCAGTCTCAGTGGATGAACACTAGACTACTGCATACATAACTCTCCCTTCTGGACACTTTGCTATAAACTATGTACTGTAGCTCATAAGTAAGTGAAATAGAAAAGTATTGAATTCTTCCATAGGCATGATAAAGCAAGTTTAGATACTTGGAATGAAGAATCAGAAGATCAGTCTTCACCTAGTATTGAGCTGTTCTGTGAGCTCTGAGCTTTCATTATATAATCATAGAATGGCTTGGGTTGCATCATCAAGTTCCAAGCCCCCTGTTGTGTGCTGTGTTGCCACTATTTTCCCAGGGCTCCATTTTGTCTTTATATCAAAAATGTTGTCTTCTTTCTCCCTTAATGAGGAGGAATGTTCCCAATTCATAAATCCCAGCCATTCTACAAGTCAGCATGAAGAACTGAAAAGGTCAAAAACTAACTTTCAAGTGACTTACACATTGGGCATGCTTATAATTAAGATATGCTGATAAGAATAAAATATTTGAACGCTTCCCACAGTGCTGGAGTAGTTAGTGTATTTTTATGTAAAAACATATGCCTTAAGTAAAAAGGTACAAATGGTACCTATTCCAAAGTAGAAAATGCACAAGAGATGAAAATAGAGGCTGATAAATATTCAGATTGCATTATATATTGGATGGCATTATATATTGACAAATGGATAAAAGAGAACTGGCTGTCTTGGGGGTTGGTAATGAGATATGGACTCTTTCACCTTTGGGTCACCCATGTGATTTTCAGCAAGGTCAGGAACAAAATGTGGTCTGAATTGGTGATAGCAATCCAGTTCCTTACTGCCAGATGTTCAGATAATAAAAATAACTACAGTCACTGGCATTACACCACAGCTTTGTCAGAGAATCCAAATTAGCCTCCTCACTGGCTACTCAAAGGCCATAGAAAAGTGGATCCTCCAAAATCCAGGCTGACGCACATTGTGAGGAAGCTCCCAGAATGGCTGCTCAGATTCTATCTGTTCTATGGTTGAACAAATGGCTCCCATTTCTAAAGTTATCAAATCAACACTGAATTCATTTCCATTGCAGATTTAAAACAAGAACAAAACTCAGTTTGTTCAACGTAAACATTGAAAATGAAAGTGACTATACAGTTAACATACCCCTCCTTTCAGATAGGATTTATTGTTCACACTAAATTAGTATGTAATGGAAAACCAGTAACATACCATTCAGTTTATTTCTGTGTTGTTGCCTGAATATCTGAAGTTTCTTTCAGTTGACTAATAAGCACTCTTTATTAGATACAACTGTACATTCATGATACTATTGGGATAGATAGATTTTCTATAGTTTGATAATAAAAATATGTGCTAATAGGTCTCCTTGCTCTTGATTCCTTGCATGAAGAAAGAGTGGGCGTTAATTACCCACAGGTAGAGTAAAAACTATAAAGGTAAAAGCCTTTCCCATGCAATATACCACTCAAATGTAATAATTCCTGTGATGCTTATTTTAGTAAATGAATCAGTCATACTGAGCCATGGAAGGGAGCCATCTATTATCATGCTATAAATGTTAAAGACTCTATTTAGAGCCTTTATCTCTAGAAGAAACAAAGCAATTTTCACTGGTATTTGTATGACATCAATAATAGTACCTCACTATGTAGTGAATAGACATTACAATTGCAGTTTGCCCAATTCTTTTTCACTGGTCATCAGGGAAATTCATGTAAAACAACCAAAAAAACATAGATATGTTTGCATCATATTAATAAGAGGAGAAAGCAAGGTAGCTGCCAATTGGCAGCAGAGTATGTTTTGGTGGTTTGATAAGGATACTAAAGAGTTTATGATGTGACAGATGTTTCACTACACTATTGTGAAATGAATAGATTATGAGAAGTAATTAGATGTACATTGGAATCAATGCTGTTATCATCGAGGCCTTCGGGCGATGCAATAGATGAGAGTCATGGCAGCAGGTGGTCCAATGGCTCAGAGACAGGAAGACACACCGCAGGAGACTGAGTGACAGGTTTCACAGATCCAGGGGGTGAGAGATCTGAGCTATTGCCTGCATTTGTAATCTTTACTCATGTATAAATAATAACAACTACACTATTGACTTCATATGCTATGTCATAGCCTCTGCCACCCCCTACACACACACACGCACACACACACACCATTCTGGAACTGTTTCTCTCAGTGAAAGCTATTATTTCATTTTCAGGTGAAAAAATATGCATGCATCCCTTAGATGCTAGTGCCAACTCAATGTTTTTTGATTAAAACACCTAAATATGAAATCTGACATCAGCTTTGAATACAGTGCAGTATATTGTTCATATTGTGTTCTAGTGCGCAAATGTGTCTGCATGTTTACATAGGACTTAGCAGAAACCGAGGGGCAATAGGTAGAGTTATTGTTATGCTGCTTTTTTTCAAGGTTTTCCTTATTTTACTTCTTTGCCCAGAATGTCTAAAAATTAAACATTGCTATCCTGTCTAAATTTACTTTGCAAAGGAACTGGCAAACTGAGTTGTCAAGGCATATATCATATGAAAACTGCTGAGTTTGGAATGATTTAGATCTTGACCAAGCAACCTCAGTTGTTCCATGTGCCCAGTGCTTTGACCTGGAATTTCTGGGCTCTCCTTCATCAAGTGAGGTGAAGGATAGCAGCAGCAGGAACCTAAAGTAAGTGTTTTAGCACTCAGCTTCTCACTCTGTGAGTGAATTTTAGTAACAGGAGGCAGCTCTGGATAGCCCTTTGGTGCTCCACCTTGTCAGTTCTCATGTGCAAGTGTTCACTGAATTATCTTTTATATTATTGTTGAGGAGAGTGATAGTGGGATAAAAGGGAATACTGAAACATAAAAACATTTATTTAAATATTCCGAGTGTAAGCATAAATACCAAAATACCAAAATATTTATTTGAGATACCTGCATATCAACAGGAACAGATAAGCTTATATTTGTGATGTGTGGAGGATACATCATTTGTTCTGTACAAATATATAACGTGGGCCGAGGTCCACAAAGTTTAAGGGGCCAAAAAGAAGTAAATATCATTTTTAATATTTATCCACCAGAGCAATGGGGTTTGTATAATGGAGTTTGTTAAAGGAGAATGTAGGGCAAAAATACACACACACGTGCACGCATATATATATCAAAAGCATAACAACAACCATGTTGATTTATCATTGCAATCTACAGAAAGTTGACTTAGAAAAAAACAGAATTCACGTAGTCTGTAAGAATATTTAATTAACTGTCCCTACAGTGATGTTTATCTTTAGATGGATTGGTCGAAGGGAAAACATAGAGGTTGGGACATTGTACAAATGCAAGACAGTCCCTTGAGATCAGAAGCATATGTTTTCCCTGTGTGAAACAGTATACAAACAATTATCCACTTATCAACAAATATCTCCTATTACTCATGTCTTCTCACATCATATAGAGTTATGCCAATCCACCACTACAGAACTGAAGAAGCTGTCAAACCTGTTGAGCCAGCTTCCAGTTAAGTGACATCTTAGTGGGACAAGTGGTATCAAGGAGCAAGCTGGAAATCAAACAGAGCTTATCCAGAGTGATGGGACTGCAAATTCCAGTCCCCAAAATCTCAGTCACTGCATGTACATTTACCTGCCAGAAAGCTACTCATTTAAATTATGGGGCCTCACGAGATTTGTATATTGGGGTAGCCATTCTGTATCAAAAGAAGTAAGGAAACCTATTGCTTGGTTGATTGGATCTAACGAGGTTCAATTTTCTGTACTGATAACTTCCTTTTTAATTCTTTTGTTCCTCCTCTCCATATTACCCATACCCTCTAGTACTCTGAAAAAAAAAAAAAAAAAAAAAGAGAGATATTTGCCACTAATATTTGTGCTTTTGTTGGCCTGATTTCTTCCCTGAGAGGGTTGGGAGCACTAACACTATCACCAGTGGTGTACTTAGTGCCTGCTTCAGAACTGAACTGGTCCCACTAATTCCAGAATATCAACTGCCTTTTGGGAGTTTGCTCAGAAAGAGCTTGGTAACCATGACCAAACTAGCTCTTGGTGAAATAAATTGCAAATATTAAACACATTAAAAATAAATGTGTGTCTTCTTTAAATTATACAGCAATATAAAGTGTACAATAGAGTTCCCAGAAAGGGAAATGCTTTATTCCTCTAATTATGAATTCCAAGTCCTTCTTATTAGTTTTAGAACAGACAGATGTTCCAATTTTTCAGACTTCAAAGCATCTTGAGTACTACCAGACATTCAGTTTCTACCAGACATCCCAGAAAGGCCACCTGGAGGGAAGTTCTACTAATCAGATTTCATGGGTCAGTGCAATGCCCTGAGAGGAAGAAATTCTGAGTGCAGTTCTCTCCCTCTCCAAGCAGGAACCAAATCATTGTGGGGCACTGTCATAACTGGAGTGATATTTCAAACCTTTAAAAAGGAATGGGCTCACTTTTGTCCCTGGATGTCCTTAGTGCCAGTGAAGATCCCAGGAAGACTATGAAGTTGAACAGCCTCTCCAAATTCCTTTGCTTGCTACTCTGCTCTCACTTCTTATAGCAGAATTAACTCTACTGCAGTCAGAATTAGTACAGGTAGTAACACTTAAAAGGAAAAATTCCCCAGTAAGGTCTCCTGAACACAGCGATATGAGTCATCCTGAGCTATCCTTCATCTCAACCTTCCTATTTCTTTCTTCTAGTATTCCTTATTCACTATGCTTGTTTCCCTTAGCTCATCTTTCCTTATTTCTTTTTCCTCTTCTCTTCTAGAGCCCACCAACAGGTCACATTATACTCAAATTTCTATCGTGTCCACGAGCATATAAAGCAGTAAAAAAATCAATGAACAGAAAGGAGAAGCTCTGGAGAAAAATTGGCTAATGTAAAAGAAGTGTGTCTCAATAACTGAAATAGCACAAAACCAAACCCACTCCTGACGTATGGCTTTCCAAATATCTGCCTTAAGTTTTGTCCCTAATTAAATGCTGAGTTCACTTTCAGAGATCTCCATGCCATATAAATGCTAGAAAGTGCTCATGTACACAGAGGTACTTGTCACAGAAGAATGATTAGGGCTATGCTTTGAGGAACATTGCTACCTTAACTTGCAAATAACCTGGGATAAGACTTGTGTTACCCTACAATTTTTGAGTATTGTTTAGCTAAAAAGTCTGTTGGAAACAAAAGATAATAGGAGTCATAAATAATAACAGTTTTGTGACAGTAGGTCTCTTATGGTTAAGGTTCAAAGACTCTTCTACAGTAAAAATGATGTTGAAACATCCACCATTTGCTAAACTTCCTGACAAAGCTCATGCCTAGAGGAAAAAAATCAGTTGAGAGAGACTTTGAGGTTAATTACACAAGCTTTTTTTTTGAGTTGCTGTGCAATAATAATTAATACATACTTAGCACTTGCCGTGGGTTTTGCTGCAATCCTAGCTTTCTACCATATGTGAGGCTTTTTGTCCTGTCACAGTTCCTTTGTTTTTCATATCGTTGTTCTATATACTCTATGTACTCATTCTTTTTCAAGAACTGCTTCACAGCTCCTTTTGCTAGAATACTAATATTTTTACTTCGAGGAACTGATGTCTCACAAATGCCAGGGAAAGTGTTGTGACTATTATACATCTCTACTTCTCATATTCTAAGTCCTCAAAAATCCCTACTTTTTCATTGTATGCTTGTCTCTAGACATAAAGAGGTGTATGTACAGCCATATTCCAACATGAGTTTGTGCATATGATATGCATGGCCAAACCTAAACAAATGGCTATAATTTCTGCAGTCTTTTATCTGTCATCAATTTAATGGCTAAATATATTTTCAGGGTATTACTGAGGGAGTAGAACTTAGTATTCGAAACGCACTGTGGGAGACTGACACTGACAGTGCAAGAGTGGTAACACTGATGCTAGCGCTGAACATAACTATCACAGAACAACTGTGATCATTGATATTTCCTTGGAAAAATTTTCATGTGCAGCTTCACCTTTGCTTTCTCTCCATCAGATAAGCAGATGTGATGGAGAAAGCAACCTACTTCCATAAAACCTGTAATACTCAACATGAAAATAAGAGAGGGTTGTAAGAGTACTCATCTAAAGTGTAAGATGTAGTAAGTACTAAATGAGTATGTGCAGCTAAGCACTGATTACATGTACATCTCTGTTTCACCACACTTTTTACTAAATAAAATTTTCTGATCTAAACATCTCAAATAGCAAAGGTAGGAGCAGTATAAATTGCATTATTTTGTTCTGCTCTGAAACTAACGAACTAAGACTAACTAAGTCTAATGAAAAGCAACTTCTTAGTTATGCTGGAGAGTTCACATGCAACTGCCCAGTAATTCCATCTGCTGTTGGACTCCAGCATATCTGTTTTTCTTGCATGGCTAATACGACCTGCCCTTCTGTAAGACTGAAAGTGAACAACAACAACAAAAAAGATAGTTCTACATATGTTTTTTTTCAGTCTGATTATTAAGAAGTAGCAGGGAGACAGCAACAATGCTAAAAGATCCCTCATGGTCCAACACCAAGCTTTACGTGATACCTCTTGTGTGCGTGCTCAAATAATTGTGTTACTACGTCTAAGTGCACACCTGGCTTACTCCAGTTAGGAGCTTGTCCAAAGGAAGTAACAGTCAGAAACAGGGATATTTTAGAATTATGAAAACAGCAAATAAATGTTGTCTTCTACTATGAAAACTCTAAACCTTTGAGTTGGCATGCCTTAGTTTCCTGAAACAGTAAGAACATTGTTGATTCATTTGATTTACTTTAGTAGAACTTGCTCTGCTTTTGATAACTGGTATATAAGATGCTGCTTCTATATATAAGAGGTAAGACACAAAGACATGGAATACGCTGTCTTTTATTTGCTGGACTGTTTTTCTTGCAATTGCAGAATAAATTTATTGTCAGTTTTCAATCCCAGGAACAACAGCCTGCTTTGCACATTCCTTAATAAAAATGTTTGAGTATAAATAGTTTATAAAACTAAATTAGCCATAGGAATTTTAAAGGAATCTGAACACTTTTTGACTTAAATGAATGTGTCACAGAATAAGATGTGTGGAAGGTACGCTGCAACTGGATACTATTGCAGCTACAAAAAAAGCTTTTGTACAGACGATCTCATCAGTGGCAGAACTTATCTTGCTCTCTGATAATACCTCAGGTCAAATTGAAAGTAGGAAACGCTTCTGCTTTCCTATTTCTGAATTAACTGAAATTATATCTAAATACTGTCTGTAGAACTATATCACAAATGAATCTGTTTCAGACTGTAGTAACTCCTATGAAATTAGTGAAATCACTCTAATGTAAATGAAAGTAGGATAAAATAATGTACCAAGAGTTAAGGACAATGATATACCCTGGGCACAAAGACGTATCATGGGTAGATGAACAATTAGAGGCATCTACGATAACAAATAATGTTTCAGAATGCTCTGCTGGCACCCTTTTCATCCATGCACAACAACAAAGCTAGATGCCTTGTCAAGATATTTAAGCATACACAGCAATGTCTTACTTGCTTTTAATGTTAGAACTGATAATAGATGTTATGTTCAAAAAATATAAACAATGCATAAGATACGCTAATCAAGGTAGAAGTCATATGTACAAAACAAATGGAATTTTCCTCACCTTTGGCTTGTGAAAACAAAAAGGAAGGGATTTCAGAAGCATTGTCTTTAATCCAATTTACTTTGGATTTAATCTCCAAAACAAGGCTGGTCTGCTAATTCCCAATTATAATGGCACATGTAATCAGAGCCCTCATTAACAAAGACTTACTATATTGTCTATTAGGAATGGAAATCTGAAATGCAAATTCAGCAAATCAAAACATTAAATGAGCTCTACCCAAGATGCTTAGAGCTCCTGCCAGGGCAGCGCATGCTGGCCAACACCTGCCCTGAATTCTCCCTCCAGCTGAATGTTTCATTCTGTTCCAGTCTTTGCCTCCTAATTGACCTGCTTATGATCTCTGCTACAATTAACATATGCTTATTAGTAATGGCTGGTTAAAGATTTCAAACTGCCGCAGTTTACAAAGTCTAATAGAGATGGCACACCACAGGAAAGATGAGACCACTATTTCCCTCATCAGCAATGTCTTAGTGGTTTGGTTTCATGTGATTCAAATGAGATAATTTTTCACATCATCTGATGTCTGAAAATCCATTCTAATTGAAACTGGAAATCTGCACACAAAGTGGCTTAAGGCTCCTGATGCACTAAATGAAAATCAGTTAGTGAATATGATTTTTTCTCCTTTAAGCACATGCTTAGCTGCCATGGGAAAAAGATTTTCTTTTAAAAATGGGAGGAAAGAGGGGGCGGTAGGGAAAGGAAGAAGGAGAGAGGGAAAAAAAAGCTGCTTTGAATGATAACAAAAAAAATAAAATGAGATTTTATGTCAAATTCCTTAGTCCATTTCTTAACTGTTAATGAAGGATTACAGATAGACCTATGAATAGAATGGTTGTGGGGTTTTTACGTTGTGGCAAGAGAATCATAATTCAGACAGTACCAGAATACTGACCATTATTCTTGCTCATGTCCCTTATCTAGAAAAACAGTCTTAATAATAATAAAAAAATCCACTCCCTACTTTCCCCCCCAAACAACACTGGCACTTAAATGTGCAAGTGTACTCTTACATGACAATCACTGGAAAACTCTAATTAGTGTTAGTTAATCACATTACTTATAATTCTCTATATGAAAAAGAATATAATATTATTCTCTTCTGTTGATTTGGCAAGACAGTCTACTTTCATTAAATTTTCCTCTCTCTTGATTTTTTTTCCATATTACCATCTCCAGCCTGCAGGAGCCATTGGGCAACACATAGCTCTCTTCCACCTGGTTTCTTTCCAGGTTCATTAGCAATGCGCTAGTACAGCAATTATGTCTAATTCTTCTTTGCTAGCTGCATTATTATTATTTATCTAAGTTTTTTTGCCCATTTTATTTGTTCCTTCTAATTTTCTTTCTTGATTTCACTTTATCATACTGCACTCTTAATCAGAGGATTGGATATTTTGTAGTCTTCCTTAGCACTATCTTTGCTTATATAAACCTCTTACTCCTCTCTTTGAAACATCACACTAACGAAATTCCAGGAAACTGGGAATGGGGCAAGACTGTATTTGGGTCTTATATTGCTCCTATGACCTCAACAACTTCCTCTCATTATAGACAATCACAGATAATATTTTTTTGTGGAGACTTCAGTTCTAGTCCCAAATAAATTCAGTGGCAATTTTGTCTTTATTTCCTGAATGACATTTCTAAAAAACTAATGCTTTATGCTTCATTAAAAAAACATGCTCTCGACAACATATTCTTAAACTCAGAACGCAGGATTGTGCTGTTGGTATAATCCACACATGCTTTGCAAAGGCATAACAAGACACTCACTGCTCCCAAAAGGTTACAGTTTAAGTCAGACAAATACAATAGGAAGAAAAGATTAGGTTCAAGCAAAGGGGAGGAGAATACCAGAGAGCAAATTTATGCTCAGCTGTATGCTGGACTTCTGGTCTTTATGAAAGGATGTTAAGGAGATGGAGAATATATAGCTCAGTAAGTAAGGGGGAAAAAAAGACATTACTGCAAGATATAGGAAAAGATATACATCAGAAAACAAAATAAATAAACAAAGGACACTCCAAAAGCTTGCAGTAACAATTCTTACGCTTCATGACCTATGAATATATTTTGGGAGAGTGACGTTCCCATTGACTTTTCAGCTTATGTTCTGAAGCTGGTGAAAAATGGTTTGCCTCAGATGTTTTGATGTCATCAAGGTGAATAGAATTATAGTAACAAAAACTGGATAGGTTCCTTGACAAAAAAATGGTTCCGTGGCTCTCAGCTTCCTCGACATTATAATCAGCTTTACACTCTTTTAATAATGCAAAGCTGATTCAGAATTTTAGTACTAAATACAGAATTAGCCAAAATTATCTGCAATGCTCCAAAAACTTTTGCTGCCCTTGTTGCATCTGGATATTAACTTTACTGGATGTAGGACTGATCCTGCTTATATCAGAACTACCTTTTCACTTTTCGCTGTAATAAAACCAAGTATGGGATTGAATTTACTGAAAATTAGCAAAGTCAGAGCTTTTTCTTCTTAGAGCTGTTCTCTAAGCCTCAGACTCTGATTGACAGAGGGAGAGGTGCAGGCAGATTGCAATTCATCCCATCCCAACGTATGTGTTAAAGACAGATAGCTTTGTGTTTTGTATCTCTAATGACGGTATGGGAAGGCTCAGTGTTGGCTTCAAATCACACAATTTCAAAGGATTCATTCTTTTCAATTCTTGATATTAAATCAGATACAGAACAATGAGTTTATCTGATTGCTTAGAACTTCACAGATAAAAGAACTACTTGTAGTGAAACTCCTGTTTGTTCATTATGTTTGAGACTGAGTTGTGCTAAAAGTACTCAGAATCTTCCTCAACTTAGGAAACTTACTTGGACAGCTGTATTAGGGACTATTTGTAGCTACCTGCATTAGAGGGCCAGAATATGCTACAAAAGGTCAGCTAGACCAGGACTCTGGGTGCTCCTTCTGTTGTCCCAATAGCCAGTTAGCCAGGCTGAGTGTGCCTGTGTACCCCAGAAGTCTCCGGGCAGTTGGAAGAGAACCTCCAGGAGCATACCTGGCATGCGAGCACAATCACAACTGCTTCCAGGTAAAGATATTTAATGAGATGCCTTGATTTCTGTCTCTAGGTGGCCTGGTCTAGTATTAAAAGGGGAGGTTGGTGGCCCTGCGTGTGGTAGGGGGGTTGGAGATTCATGATCGTTGAGGTCCCTTCCAACCCTGGCCATTCTGTGATTTTGTGATTGTGTGATTTTAACTTCCATGTTCAACCTTGGGAGAACCTTTCTGCCAAGAATCATAGAATCATAGAGTACCTTGAATTGGAACATGGAACTTCAAGTTCAAACCCTGGCTCCACACAGGACCACCCAAAATCAAAAGCCCACATGTGAGAGCGTTGTCCAAACACTTCTTGAGCTCTGGCAGCTTGGTTCCATGACTAGTGTTCTGGGCAGCTTGTTCCATGCCTGACCACCCTCTGCTGCAGAGCCTTTCCCTGACACCCAGCTGCCCCTCCCCCTGACCTGTTCCCTGGGGCCCTGTCACTGTTACAAAGAGCAGAGCTCAGCTCTGCCCCTCTGCTCCTTGTGAGGAGCTGCAGCCGCCATGAGGTCTCCCCGCAGCTCCTCTGCTTTGGGCTGAGCAAACTCAAGGACCTTAGCCACTCCCCATACATCTTGCCCTCCAGACTCTTCACCATCTTTGTAGCCCTCCTTTGGGCACTGTAACAGCTTTATGTCCTTCATATATTGTGGCACCCAACCCTGCCCCCAGTGCTGGTTGTGCATGGCACAAAGCAGAGTGGAACAGTCCCTCCCCCCACCCATGGCAGCGCTGGGCCTGCTGCACCCCAGGGTACAGTTGTCCCTTTGGTCTGCCAGGGCACACTGCTGGCTCACATTCAGCTTGTTGTTGACCAGAATGACCCATCACGACACACCAGTCACAGAACTCTTCCCAGTAGGTACTGCTTATGCCAACAATGAACATAGGGCTGAGCCAGGCCTTCTAGCTCCCACTGCTTGTTCCTCACGCTTTTCCATTGGCCTGCGTCCTCTTCAGATGCTCCATTCACTTACGGGATGACTGGAAAAGTAGCGACTGCTTCCTAGATCTTCTTGTGAAAGAAGTAATCACAACATCTAACCTAATGCTCCTATGAAGGAACATTCCTCTGACTGAAAGTTATCAGAGGAGATCTACTCAACACACGCAGTAGATGCAGGTCACGGTGTGACACATGTGAAGTAGGTGCCTATACCTAATGGAATTAATTCCTTTCACAAAATGCCTCTCTCTGTCACTGATTCTGAAGGGAGCCTGTGGTGACCTGCATAGTGGCAGATGTCAACCCTGGAGGTAAGTCAGGCCAACCCCACAGTTGTGTTTTACCCCAGAAAAATGATGCATTATGTATCACTTCTGTCTTTTGATTGTGCAGACAAAACCCTCAACAACCTGGACTGGCTGCAATTTGAATTAGGCACCACTCTCTTGGATTTAAAAGTCATAGTAATTATGACACCTCTGTTGAACACATTCAGTAGGTGACCTACACAGAATTCAAAGTGAATATAAATGTAATCATTAATTGCTAGAAAGTTTTTTTTTTCCTGTAGTTATATCTTGCTTGTGCAAAAGAAACAAAACTTTAAGAAAAAATGTAACGCTAAAGATGAAATAAAAATCCACAGTTGCTTGCTGTCTGTGACAAACAGGCTGGAACTACACTGTCTTTTAAAATAAAATAATTTATGCTTAATTACAAATGAACAAAAATACTACTAAAACCCCAGGAAATTTATGCACATCATAAATCAATATAGACTGTTATTTGCATTTAATTTTCATCCAAGCTTATGCTTTCAAGGACAATTTCTCAGATTTAAGTGTAATAAAATTAGATTATCACCTAAATATGAAATATAACAGGAGGTTTTACTTTTTGTCATGAAGAAAATCTTTAAAATATGAAAATGATAACATAGGTATAAATAAATTCATGTTGACAGTAGAAAGAAGTCTGCATCAACCATGGTACATAGCTTCTATTATTTTATATACATCTAGACACTGCTCTGAGAGCAGAGTTCAGCATACATCCAAATAAAACAGAAGTACAATAAGTGTAAATTGTTTTATCATATTTTTTTATAATTTATTTTTTAATCATATTTTGGGGGAGGGAATTTGCTTTACAGAAATTTGAAAAATAATTTCATTCACTCATGTGCCATTACATGTGGTGCTTAGAGGTAATATGTGAGGTTCTTCCTGAAAATAACACCAAAGTCTATTAAATCCTCTGCATAATGACAAATGCTCTTCTACTAAGTCATTCAATTAGAACTGTGTAAAATCAGGCTTACAGTTCCAACTTTGCCACAGGCTTTTACAACAATCTGGTTCAATTCACTTGATCCTGAAGAGCTACCAAGAGCCAAAAATTCAGGATGAAGCTGATATGGATGGAAGATACTCAGCACCTCAGAAATGCAGCCATCTAAACTCTTTGTACTAGTTGCCCACTTATTGGTTAAAAAATAAAACATAAAAAAGGTAATACTTCCCAGCTTTACAGTTTTCTGGAAAATTGTTCTTTCTTGTTTATGAAGTACTTGGGTAATGCAGTAATGCGGATTCATTGAACACCTAAATAAATTCTTGTTCTGCAGTTGCTAATGAAGTTAGCTCTTGCATGTGGATTTATCTGTCTATAATGGTGGAATAGTACTACCAGCTATCAGGGACAGCTGAGTCTGTATGGGCACTATGGGAATCTCTCTTACTTCTCATAGCACAAACAGTGACAACTTCTGCTCGTCTGTTCCCTCTTTGCTGATTGTATGGAAGATTATATGCCTGATTAAATTGCTGTATTCCAAGAAAATTAATGTAATATATTTGCAGTGAAATTACTCCAGACTGTAAAAAAGGTTAAAATGCTCTTAAGTACATGAAAATAATACAAGTTTTTAACTCCAAGCGGAACTTCCCTTGCAATGAAGTCATATTTTAACAAATAAATCTATTTATTGTTTGTGATGTTGTTTTTTGTTTCTTTTTCTTCTTCTTCTTCTTCTTTTTTTTTTTTTTTTTTTTTTGAAATGCAGCACACATTTGGTAGAATTGTATTTATGTTTTTATACACCTTACTACGACAAAGACAGTAAACGGATAAAATTTCTTTTCAGTGTACAGATCTTTCATTAAAAAAATAATGTGGTTTAACTGGCACCCTTGTGATATATCAAGTCTACGTTATACATGCATTAAATTTACACAGGGAAATTATTATGTTGGTTATACTCAGTTTTCTCTATGTTCATTGATATATACATAGATACGTATTTAAAATGTCTAAAATTACAGGGAAAAAGAGGAAGATTTCATCTTTTTTTATTTATTTTTTTTAAATTTCATTTATGCAGATGCTGTTTTGCAGTTGGGAAGAACATGGGGGAAAGTGGATGTAAGTACCATCTTCTGTTTTTCCCCTCATGTAATGTAAAACTGTTCAGATGGATATTTTTTTTTCTATTATTTTTTTAAAGTAGAAAGAAAGGACTTGCTCCTGGGATTTGACTTTGTATGCCAAGCTCGTGCCTTGAAATAGAATTTTAAAAATAGAAACTCTTGTATATATTGTAGAATAAATGGTGCTGCTTTAATAAGAACACTTGGAATGCAAATGAATCCGGGAAACGGTGTATGAAAATACACCCAAAATGAAAGAAAAAGAAGAAGAAAGCAACATAGAAGATGATTTATTTACTACTCCTCGATTCCTAATTATAATTATTTTTGCACTGCGATGTCTTCTCCAGCCTTTTTTTTTTCTCACAGTATCATCAATGAAGTGAAGAAAGATCTATTAAATAAATTTGTAATATCATATTTTTATTTCAAGATGAGGGATGGTATCCTTGGAATCTCAGAAATCTTCATTCTGCCACATTGAAATTTCACATGCAGCATAAAAGTATAACATATCTATATTCTAACATAATGAGGAATTATTTTCTCCTGATTGTTCAGACAACCTACTACTACAAAATCTGTAACACACAGGAGTCTGATCTTAGCAC
This sequence comes from Phasianus colchicus, assembly GCF_987193195.1. Taxonomy (NCBI): domain Eukaryota; kingdom Metazoa; phylum Chordata; class Aves; order Galliformes; family Phasianidae; genus Phasianus; species Phasianus colchicus. Next base: position 154,899,993 of record NC_143436.1, read on the forward strand.
TTTCAGATCTGCAGTTTTCCATTATAGCAGCTGTACAAACACAGATTAGAAAGATAGTCCTGTGCTCTAAACTCCAAATCCCCTTCTTCTGTTGACACTAGAAAGACTTCACCCCTAACCACCTCAGCATTCAGTCATTCTATATCTGTCACATCTGAGTTCCAAAGCTTGTGAAGTAGAGTACAAATTATTTTTTCTGCTTTGAGACTGAAGCACCTAAAATTTCCTTGTAAAGACTTCTCTAACAGGCTACTTTCCTTGACCCCAGTGAAAAAGGTGAGGGCATTTATTCAAGACTTGTTTGAATATATTCAACCTCATAATCATTATTAAAAGTAAAATGACAACAAAACCCCCCAAAGTTCCTTTTATCATAATATCAGCTGTTCTCTCTTTTCTGCATTGCTTTGGAAAATGGATGTCTGCTGTCCCATATCTAAGCATATAATGTACAATTTAGGATAAGTTAAATAATTGCCAAAACCCTGAGATGCATCTTCATTTATCATGGCAGTGATACCAGTTCTACATTAAGTTTTGAGACAGCGAATAGTCAGAAGGATTTCTATGTTATATTAACATAGGCAAGAAGTATACCTAGATGTCTTCAATTTTTCACTGCACATCATGGGAATTATTATATTTGCTTTCTCCAAACTAGGAGCAAAAGTAGCTGAGAACCTCTTCAGTCTTCTAAGCAGATTTTGTGACTTCTCTGTACTCTTAATACTATCCTCTAACACAGCAAAATAAAAATCAAGTTACTAGCCTCCAAAAAATTGTTGGTGCTCCTGAATGTCTTATAAATCATTGTTTTGGTTTTTGTGATTACTGTACATCAGAGAACAAGAGGAGATGTCATTAAATTTTAGCTTATCACAAAAACTCAGTTTTCTTAATAATTTTGAGAAAACCTCAGTATCAGCAAAGTCTTTGGAATCAAGATTTTACTATATCTTACAAAAGCACCATAGCAGTGCTGAGTCAGTCTAGTTCATTTAATTAGTACTCAAATCACTAGCAACTAGGTCAGCTAAGCAGATATATTCCCCTGACATCTGTGTGCTGAAATATCTTATACATTGCTGTAGAAGTGTTAAACAGAATTGTAAGGGGAATTATTTTTCACCATATGTTTTTTGAAAATATCATTTTTTTTTTTCCTTTATCATTACCAGTATGATTTTGATTTTTGGAAGCTATATTGCTATCTGTGCTAGGGAGTCTATATCCTGCTGCTTTTTACAGTCCTCTGAAAAGAGGAAGACCTGGATTCATCTGTTGTTCAAATGAAGAAGAGTGGAGACATGAACCTGTATCCCATAAAAGCATTTTACTTCAATGGGTCATCTCTCCTGGTAGAGATCTCTAAGTAAAACGTCACTAGGTAAGAAATAGACACTAAATATACAAAAGGTTAGGACACTGATGTTAAATTCCTCACTTCAAGTGTCTTTTTTTTCTTCATCCCACACAAATGCCTCAATCAGAATGATTCTTCAATGCCATAAGCAGATTTGCTGCACTCATTGCCGCAGTCTGGTTGTGTGCTGTTGGAGAAAGGCTGGCACTCCCAGAGGACAGTTCTCCCCACCCAAAGTACCTGCTTTGTATGGTCACAAAAGTTACTTGACTTTTTTCTCGGTTATAGAGGGAGACTGACTGAGATCAGGCACCTAACTTTGGCTGACAAAATCTTAGCGGGAAAAATGTCACTCATAGTAAACTTACAGGTCTTCTGTTGAAATCTGATTAATAGAGATTAGAAGTACTATATAAAGTACTGCAGAAATCCAAATATCCATGTTTGGAGATCTGTAAAATATATACTAATGGAAATTCACCAATAGGCATGGCGGTAAAGAAAGTAGCCTAGGAAGGCGACAGAAGTCCTAAATGCTAATCATTTATGATAATTGGTGACATTATTTGGCTCCTCCAACCTGTTACAAACCCTAAATAGTCAAAGTACTCACAGTGAAGTCACTTCACTTTTTTATAGATGAAGAAAGTGAGGTATTTGGTGTATGGATGAATAAAGTACTGTCTTTTCCATGAGTACAAGCATCAGCTAATGACTGAACAAGACCAAATGCCTCATATGCTAACTGGCAATCTAATGGCATCATCCCTCAGTACAGGAATATTCTGTTCTTTTATTTTTTCTGCTTAATCATTGATCATTGCTATTCCACTATCAATGAGCATCCTGGTAAACACATCCTGAGGCTTTTTCCTCAGTGTTTCATTGTCCTACTCTGCTGTTAGGTCTAAGGTAAGGATCTAAATAATCAGTGCAAACCTTGTCTTAAATGAAAATTAATGTTTGCTGCCTTCAAAGCTTTGTGTGTGTGTTTGTGACTTTGTTTTTCTTTTTGCCTAATTTCTTTTGTGAGAGTGGCAAAGGGACAGATATTACTCTGGGGAAGATCTCTTTCTTGTCAGCCTCAGTCCTGTTTCTTTCTTCTTTTCTATCTATGCAGATCTTACAATGCCTTTTACGTATTTTTTGCAGTTCAGTGTTCCTAGTGGAACACAGTGTGTAGTTTAAATATCTTTCTCTCCTGATATTTTAAATGACATCCAATTGACCTCATAAATGTCTTATGAGACCAAACAAACTCCATACTCGAGCAAAAACTGTCAACCACTTCTACCCTACTTGTCCCCAGGCTGCTCTGGCATGATGCCATAAAGCATCTGTATTGATATTTTGTGGCATTCAAATTGTTAAGTACCTAGGCTAAGCAACAAGAGCAGAAATATTAATACAATCTGGCCGTGTCACTGATAATTACACCAATATAAACTAAATTTATAGCACATGACATCTTTGATATGAATTGGCAGCAGGCATCAAAACCTTTTCTTGACATTATCGTGTAAACCTAGGAGGCATATAGATAGCATTTTGTCTAAGGTGCTTTTAGAGAGAAGCATAAGAGATGCAGCAAAAACTTCTGCATAGTGTTATCATACCCTTCATGAAGACTTGTTTATTGTCAATAGTGACTTTCAAAGTGGCAAAAAAAAAATAAAATTCTCGTAATGTTTTATAATTTTAACTGAATAAACTCATAAATTCATTCAAAACATCAAAGACCACAGATACTAAGCAGTATAAGTTAACATGATAATTCAACTTAAAAATATTCTTCTAGTTTTCTAGATCGAAAGCAATTTTTCTAATATGGGAAAAAAAAGCCCTATCTGAAGGGAGCCTTTTATGCTATACTTTTGCGTTAAAACTTATCAGGTGTCTAGGGAAATGTATTCTTGAAATCCCGTCATGATCCATGTGTCATTGAAGACAAAGATCTGATGTACTATGGAAATTTCTTGATGCATATTATGAGCTGTTGTTTGCCGTAGTGTCTGGATAATCCTGCTTCATTTATTGGAGGGCCATCTCAGCTGCACTGTCAACAGCCTGGGATGTTCGGGTCACCTTTCCCTAGAAAATTATGTAAAAGCTGTCAAATGGGCAGGATTATAGGCACATTAAAGGTGCTTTAAGATTTCATGCCTATAAATATTAGCAAAGAAGATTTAAAGGCAAATTTGTCATCAGTACATGTCCACGTTTCTACAACCTTGCTTTACAGCATTGCAATGTTAACAACAACATTTTATCATGTAACTGTGAAGTACTGTGATACAGAGCAGCTGCTGGCAGCCTTATCTTTTTAACCCGTATACCAGGAATTAAGTATTATATTAAAACTTATAATTTTTGAAAAGCTGTCTACTATTTGTCACTCTTTGGAAAGGAGTCCTCAACACTTTTATTTTCCAGCAAAACAATTCCAGTAGATCAGTGTAAACACTTTATATTTGGAGGGTCATCTTATTAAAAGCCATTATATATTTTATAACGACATTTTCATTATGGTAGCAATTATGAAGATCTTTGCATGAAAGTAATAATGCAGCAGATCATTTTGCTTAGTATTTACTTTTAAGTGGTGAACATTTTATTACAGTGTTTTGGAATGACTGCTCTTATTTATTGTACATTATGAATGCCATGGACATCTCCAACATAAATAGATATTGGCAGTCCCCAAGCATTTCTTTAGAGCTCTCTGGTACTTTTTATAGATGAGTGTAGCATTTTTAGTCATATTTTTGTGCTGGCAGATTGCTAGCCAATCTTTATATTAAACAGACCTAAACATCTCAGAGGAGGAAGCAAACTTCTTCAGCCCCCAAGTTGTTCAGGGAAAAAATGATCTCAAATCCCTACTAAGGAGAACAGTAAATTGTGAGCAAAGCTATGTCAATTGCAAATGTCTGCTCTGGGGTTTCATTCAAATTCCACAGACATCAATATAAAGTTTCCCATTTCAATGAGTTTTGAAACTGGCTGTTGTTAAGCCAACACGCGTCTCTCTCCTCTCTATCACAAGCATCCAGGTCAGAGGGCAGCACTAGATGGAAACCTGCGTGTAAGCCATAACTGGTACATCAGTCAGCAGAGCATACCTCCAATGAATTTGCTGTTGCAATGTGAAGGAAAATGCTTGAAAAATCCTGAATGCAATTAGGCATAACATGGTTGTTCTCTCCAAGCTTCATTAGGCTTTGCTCTTGGTTTTCACATTCCCTGTTGGCTTGGGTAAGTGGCCAATCTCTAGCTAGCTTCGGTGGGAACAGAAACAGTGCAGAGGGAGAAGGTTTGCCTGAAAATTGAGAAAAAAAGAGATACACTGTCTGAGCTGAAGTCTGGCTGGGGGAATACAGGAAGGGAGGAGGAGAAAAGGGAAACAAATGGTGTTCAGTGCACCGGGAATAAAGCAAATATAGAAGTTGCCTACAGGGAAGCAGCAGAGGAACCTACTAACTTGCATATGGATGCAAAGGCTTCTTTCTATCAGGGGTCAGGGTCCCCTACAATATAAGCTGGAGAGCTAGTTGAAATGTCCTGTAAGATCACAGTGAGAGAACTGATGACTGAGATCCAACAGCAGTGGGACTCAAAGAAGAAATTAAGTGTAAAATTTCCTAGGAGATGGGCGAGTAGGAACTGAAGCAGCATGGTTGATACTTCCACTGAAGTTTTTTATTGTTTGTTCACTCTGCTCAGAGACAGAAGCTATTTGTGTAGGAAGCTCTGGACTATTAGTTAACCACAAGTAATAGTAGTCCTAGAGAAAATGGGGAAGTACTTTCAGCACACAAAAAAGATTAAATACAGAAGTTAACGGCTTATTTTGTCCTTGCCCTGTGCAATCTGGAAAGGATAGAAATCTACAAGATCTTGGATTCTCCATTTTGGGACTGATCAGCTTCTGGGCAGTAACTCCACAGCAGTTGAGAAAGTTGTGGCACAAGAAACTGAGAGGAAAGATGTAAAAATCAGCTCAGAAAGTAGTGTTTCAGCTTCAGTATCTAGAATCCAATTTGAAGAAAGAATATAGAAACAGGGATCAGAGACTACTGAGAGATCTGTTATTACATGGAATGGTTATATGGCAAAACAAACATCCCCATAGGTGACTACCTGTCTCTGTATGAAACCAAGCAAAAGATGCAGTACTTATGGTGAAGTATAAAGAAACTCACTTAGATCTCAATAAAGAGAAATCTACACTTAGAGAAACCAAGTTACAACTGTACAAAGCAAAAATGAAGATCCAGGGGGGAAAATAAAAAGTGGAAGATACTGCAACAGTTGTCAAGTTTAGGGACTTGCTGATAGCAAAGAATCAATTCACCTGCCTGTAGAGTTATCTACTGTATTTGAGTCACCCCATAATATTGAATAAATCCTCTTAGATTTACTAGCTATGACACAAGAAATCCTTTGCCCTTCTGGAGGTGCAGCAATAACATCACAGAACATTTCAAAGGGTAATAGACATCTGTGTTTAGATATATGAATTGAGCCCTAAGAAAAGAAGATGTTTCAGCTAAGCTCTCTGTCAAAACTGAGAATGAAAACGGAAAGATTTGAAATCCCTGTGCAGATGTAGGTAAGGCCTCAATCAACACTTGTAAACTGAGTAAACTGAGGCATCTTGTGTGCATACAGCAGATGTCCAAAAATTTCCATCAGGGGATCCCTGAAGATTAAAGGGATGCTATTTCTCCTTTACATAGGAGACAGTGAGTTAGCTCCAGTCTTTCTGGTAGATACTTCAGGAAAGGATGATTTAAAAACATTTGCAACCCAACATATACAACTCAATTGCTGGCTGGGAGAGGTGCCAATGAAAAAAATGGGGAATTCTTGCTCCATCTTCACTCCCATCCCTGAAATATTTTGTGCAGTTTAGAGACAGCAGGTACTTTGGCATATTCTTAATAAATTGGCTGGATTTCAGACATTGACTAAGACAGCTGGGGATGCAGCAGTCTCCTCATTCCTGGCTAGAACTTATTTATTATTAAAGACAAATTAAGTGATAGGAGGTGGGTCTTGAATGTTGGATAATCTATTTACCAGTTCAATAGGATTCCCCTGAAAGGAATTTCTATGCCAGAAGTAGTTTATAGTGAGGTTTGTAAGTTGACAGATAGTGCTGTGAGTATGTGAGGATGTTTGTAAGGATAGCAGGGGCAGTGTGCTCTAAGACCAAGAAGTCTGAACAGATGAGCAGGACATGAAGAACCACAAGATGTGAAGAGAGTAGATGAGTGCAGGGATGGGAATGGCTCTTACACAATCCAAAATCAAATAGTAATCCATGGGATATATAAGCCATCCTGGGAAGAAGGCTCTACCTGCTCATTTGTATTTCAGGCTCATGTGAGAATGATTAGCTCTCTGGGAACCTGAACGGGACAGCCTAGCTTATTGCTAGTGTTCCCTGGTGGCAGGTGACCAGTGCCTGTGTTTTTTTCCCAGGGCATCTGCTTTCTCAATCAACCTGAGTTGAAGCAAATCAAAGAGAAATCTCCTGCTAAAGAGGCAAAAGAGGCTCTAGTGGCAAATAGGCAGCACCCTTTTTACAGCCTCTTAACCTTCCTCACAGGGGAGGGCAGTGGGGTCCCAGCTCTGAGTGACAGCTCCCCCCAAATATGTGGAAACAAGTGAAGAAGAAATGATGACCTGCACTGCGTATGTTATTGCTGTATGATTCCCAGGTGACTTCAGTCAATAAAGTCACAGACAAATTAAACCACATCTCTCACATCTTGTCCTTATTTCTGCATGTCAGGAACTGATTTTTTTTTTAGGTGAAAATGCAGCAAATGGAGTTTAGTATGTAGAAAAGCTGTAGGGCTGGATCTCTATAAAATTTTTTCACAACAAAACTCACTTAGAATGTGTATGGACTTATTTTATTTGACAGGTGTTTTTATTTTCTTGTTATAGATGTAGATGATAATGTCCTCCTTCATAAATCAGCTTCTCTGTTTTAATTCCAGGCCAGTTATTAGGACCTTCCATATTTTATCACTATATTATAGGGAGCCTCCTGGCTTCTTCTTTAGTGTTGGTTTTTTTTTTTCTCACCAAAAGCAAATGTTTCTGCCTATCCCCCTTCCCACAAACAGAGACAATGATGTTTGGTATACAGTTCAGAAGAAATGCCCTAGCAGCAGGCAACACAAGGTCCACAAATGTGATTTTGAACCTGTCTAAAAAAAGTCCTGACAGAGAATGAGGCAAGCTGATGAAGGGAACTTAGACATTTGTACATCAGCCCTGACAACTTCTGCAACCTTTGCTAGAGACACAGCATACTTTGAGTCCAATCACACATGCTGAGGCTGTTTTTCAAAATTACATTTTAAACATATATCATCACTGTCACTATTTACTTTGCGCATACTTTCTGTAGTCATACATATTCTATGAATAACATTAAATATAAACATTTGGTGTCTTACACTAATGGAGATTGTTTTTGTTTGATTACGTATCTCAATCCATTCTTCATCAGAGAATTCTTGATTCAGATCGCTTTTGCACTTGATCTTAGCTTTTATCTCCCCTGAATTTATTCAGCCTAAAAGGATATCAAGTGAAGACTCTTTTCACGGTCTTTATCCATAATTAAAAGCTAGCATTCTAAGGGAATGAACTCAGGGGTACAAAAATTCCTCAATTTATTTCCCACAGATAATGTCTTATTTGTAAATATCTATAAATGTGTTGTTTTGGTGTATGACATATATTTCACTAATCTCTCAAAGGGCCTAAATATTCTTCCATTACAAATATCCTTGAGAGTCATCATGTCAAAATCATTCCACAATTAATAGAGGTTGCCTCCAAGGGCCTCAGGGAGAAGAGGGCTGTTAGTAAGTGGACAAATAGGAGATACTCTCTGTCCTGCTTTAAATTGCTTGAGGACATTATACCCTGTGCTGGCAGGATAATCTTTGGTAAATTCTCAAAAATCTTTCCTGTTCACGTGTGTTTCCATGGTAGCAGAAAATTTTATCAATGACAGGAAGATGTGAGAACCTTTTCTTACAGTCACCAAAAATATAGGAGGCAGATTCATTGGCTTAAGTGAAGCTGGGACAGTATGTGAGATTTGTCAGCCAGAGGTGTAGCCCATAACTAGAAAGAAACTGATAAATGGTGTTCTTTTCATTGAGAAGCAGTAATTTTGAGGCAAGATAAGGGAACATGTTATTGTGTTTAATTTTTAGAATGGGTGAGAAGAATGGCTGCTTATCGTAGTTCTGTCCACTGTTCATTTAACCAAACTTTATACAGGATATTCGTGATGAAAGTGTAAATTCTATCTTGCTGTGATCATTGCTTAAGCTAGTTGGAGAACATTTAGTCTGGTTAAATAAAACTTCTCTGTATTTTCAGTTGGACAGGTTATTTTTTTAAGTGTAAAGTCACTATAACTAAGCCAAAGGTGCCTTTCTCCTTCTGTTTGCAGGAATATATCTGGCAAGATAAGGTAGTCGTTTCTGAACAATGCTTAGGCTGTGTAAGAGAAACCTTTCTTTATCCACTTGTAGAAAAAATGGTGCATTTATGTGGTTTTGAACTTGTGATTAGAAATACGTTATTAATGTATATTTATGTAAGACTGGATCAAATTCTCCAGTTACTTTGTGTGACTTCATCAAGCAGTCATATGGAAGTTTCACATGGAAGATCAAAATCAGCTGTAAAATGAGACTGTGATTGTAACCTTAATTATCGAAAAGATATCCCCTCCAGAGGATCATAATCTGGTTTGAGAAGCAGAAAGATGGTTGCTTCCCTATGGGAGTCTGGGAGCGATCCTCTCTCAAAAGCTTGGTGACATAGTCCTGTAAGGCTGATATGATTTCACTTTCAAATGTATTTAAAAATTCTACAGTAAATCCATTGGGGGCATAGGCTTTCCCGCTTTCCAACACAAATACTGTTTCCTTAATTTCATTCTCTGTCCTGGGAATCTGCAACAGTTCTTTTTGCTCTTGTGTTGGTTGTAGCTGCTATTATTCCACAGCTGATGAAAGAATTGGATTTTAATGTTTGTTCAGAGGTATGTAAGTTGGCATAATAATTGTGAATAACTCTGCAATTCTCCAGGGTGAAGAGGAGTTCGGCCTTTGTATTTCCCATTTTACTGGGTTAGTTCAGATCCTTGCTTCTTTGTTTATCAAACCAGCTAACAGTGAGTTTGCTTAAGGAACAGTTGTTAAAAACATACACTTCTTTTTTCAAACCTTTGTGAAAGGATAAGTTTAGAGCTAAATTCATAGATTTTTCATTCTGCCATTGCTGCCATTAAATTTGTTGGTGACAAAGTTGTCTAAAGTCAGAAAATTTAGCATGAATTGTTGTTTAAATTTTTGTTTTAATTGAAGAATAAATGCTTTATTTTCAAAACAAAATATCTGTCAAACTCTGTGACCCCACAGAGCTAATCATATCATACACTCTGTCAATAAAGCAAACTCAGAAGAAATCCCAGTTCAAAAAAAATGATTAGCCTACTATAGATTATTTATCCAACTCTCATCCTCATTCTTTGCTTTGTAGCCAATAGTCTTCTAAGAAGTTTTGCCAGTCATTCTTATCAATAAAATCCATCTGATTAAAAGAAAGGGACCAAACCCCTAAATTAAAGCAAAACTACAAAGAGCCACAGAGGAACTCCCTGAAAATTCACAGATGATGGGATCCAGCTGACCTAGGTTTGGGTGTCAGTAGAGAAAGGTAAGCACCTCCCATTCTACAATATCAAGCAAAACTACCGGGATAAGCTAACTTTTGGAAAAGCTTATTTATTTCAATCAACTTTAGAGAGCATAAAAAAACTATTTTAAATTACAAACAACTGATCTTTGTATTGCCAAAGTTAGTTAGTTACACCCCATGCCTGTCAGTATTCTAGAGACATTTAGACAATGCCCTCATTAATAAGATTCAACTTTTGGTTAGTCCTGAAGAGGTCGAGCAGTTGGACTAGATGAACTTTGAGGTCACTTCCAAGTGAACTATTCTATTCTATTCTATTCCACTTTGAATATCTACATAGATCAAGTACAAATTTTCCATGTTCCACCTCTTCATTCCACCACTGTTGCTAGATTTTCAAGACAAGGATTGCTCCATCACTATTTTGTGATATCTTTATTGTTTCCTAAAACTCCAGTCTCAGTTAAGCAACTCAAAATATAGTTTTTTTCTACAGATGCTTTCCTCCTCTCAATGTAGACTTACACTTATTTTGCTGAAAGAGCTGGAAGCTCTCAACCTGCTGTCTAGGCAGGGTGCAGAGAGGAAAACAACTGTATTAATAGTCTGTTCTCGCAGTTTTTCTGGATATTAACCCAGAAGTGTTAAGTTGTTTCTTTGAGTTCTAATTTTTAATAAGAAAAGCTGTATCTTCTGTTTTCGTGAGTTCATGCTGATAGGTAGCCTCCAGCTGTCCAGATTTATGCCACTAAGACCCACTGGACAAACTGCCCATTGAGTTTGTTAGGTGTAAATCAGCTTTACTCCTTTTACTGCTCAGATATTATTTTCTGTTTGTTCCCTTAAACATTTCAAAAGCTACTTATGGGCATGATTTCAAAGCTGTCTCATTACAAAACTTTCCCTACTTGTTCCACTTTGCTTGTACAGTTCAGTTAAAATGATAACCTCCTACCTTGAACGTTGGTACCCACACCAACAGTTTTTGGCAATTCAAGATTTCTGATTACAACCTGGGGATGAAAACTGGCTTCTTCTCAACATTTTACCTCTCACCCTGGTTATATTGTTTTGCTATAGTTGCCAGAACCCAGAATGTCCTTTTTCCTTGTAGGCCTTCTTGTAGAAATAATTGTTTGCTTACATTTTTTTTAACAAAACATTTTAGAGGAAAAAAAAAAAGGTCACTTCCACCCCCTCTACCAATAGGACACCCTAGCAGTCATCTTGTTTCTTTGCAGGGCTTTTCTTTAAGGACTCCATTTTCTATTTTGTTTGTCTCTTCCCTGGAGGATGGGAACTCCAACTTGTGGATGTTCTCACTTGCTCTTCCAGTCCTGTTGCCAAATCTGCTGCTGCTCAACTTTAACTGTTTTGAACAGAACATCTTCAGTAGCACACTGATTAAGTACAGGAAACATTAGTGACCAGGAGCTGAGGGCATTGGGTTGATATTGACTCTGACAGAACAATTTGTTTCTCTGATGTTCATTATTCTACAGAAGGGGCATATCAGACAAGGCAATTGAAATGTACAGTGTTGCCACCTATCTCTTTTCTGCCTTGATTATGTATAGTCCAAAGCTCAGCTTCAAAATATACCAGGACCTCAGAGATTTGAATCTTACAAATGAAGGTAATTAGAATTCCAGACTGGCCCAACTTGGAACAAAGATAATTAATGCTGGAAGTTCCAAATGAGCTCACATACAACAAGTAAAAAATTCAAAATTAGGCAAAAGTTTCCACATTTCATAGAATTATTAGTGTGTGGTCACAGTGACACTTTGTGTTCATTGCTAGGGAATGCACTCTGCTGAAACACTGCAACGTGCTGGAGTTAACATCTATTATCTATTACACTCGTTAACAGTAAGTGACCCAACGTCTGCAGTGGGAATGCTGCAACTAAATTTTGGGGAGGTCAGTAGCTATTTATGAAGCAGCAGCTACTAGACATAAAAAGAAAGCCAAGTAGAGCACGCTGCAGGTTGAAACATACAGTTAAACTAAAATATAAGCTCATAGTGTACTGCTACTTCATTTTTAATGCATGTACCAACATGTTTGTCCTTTGCCATGGAATGGACGAGATTTTTCCCCACGTTCACCTTCTGTCCTTGTCTGTCAATAGACATTTGTTCTGCGTGTCTCCATTCATAAAACATACAGTCCTCCTAACAAGACATTCCTAGGAAGAACAAAGATATTAAAATTCCTTAGGAGCTGCTTTTAGATGCAGCCAGAGGTAAAACTTAATACCATTAGCACACACTGAAACTAATTCCCATCATGATCCATCATTTTTGCTTTAGACTAGTGAAGTAGCAGAGAGCAAGTCAGTAAGTCTGTGGTAGTAACTAAATCTGGAAAAATACTCCAAAGAAGTTTTAGTTGCCTGATTTCTCTTCCTTAGGAGTGCTCACTGATACCAGCATGGACAAAAAGATATATTTTCCTCCCACTGCTTTTGTAAAATTGTTTCCCGTTAGAAGTGATACTTCCTTACTGCCAGTGACTTCCTGCACACACTCTTGTCCCTCACACTTGTGAGAAGGGACACACAACTCTGCTTTTCTGCATTGCTCTGGCAGTGGAAGCAGCTGTAAACCTGACAGGGAGTCAACCCCAACCAGCCCAGTTAATTCAAGTTTACAGCTGCTTGACACCACCAAAGCAGCGCAGCACAGCCAAAGCCTACCAGTCAATCTGGCCCTCCAGCTGTGTGTTGATTTTAAAACTGGAACTTGCAAAATGAATAGATTATTTGGAATGGGTATTCAATAAAATTCATTTGATTTCCATAAGCTCTCGCAAGGACCTCCAGGCTCTGACAGCAGATTTGATTTTCTTCCTAACCAGATTTAAACCCAGATGCTGCTTTTAATGAATGTGACACATACTTATGGTGGAGGCAGAAGCCATGCATTTCCCTACGCTTTATAAAAACAAGACAAAAATATGTCTTTCCTTAGTATTTTGGCAAAGAAAGACATTTACAGAGTCCATGTGAGCTCAGTTAAGACATGTAACATAGCACCCTTGCCAGCCTGCAGGGGATAGCTACACCTGTCTAGTGTCCTCTGGCTTCCAAGGGGCTAAGACTTTCTCCTTGCACTCCTAGGCATTTAGAATTAGGCAAAGTGAATTCTTCTGCAAAAATATCAAAAAATACAGTTCCAGCCTCACTGATGTGTGGAGTAGTTTTGCCATTGAATAGAAGTGAGATTTTCCTGTGAGTGAGATCCCAAAAACCAGAAGTTTCTTTCCTGAAGGTGTGGTGAATTTTCAGGCTGCACAACACAATCTGTACAGCAGATAGGAAAATCCTGTTGCAGAATACCCAGAAAATGTGATCCCAATTATTCAATAGATAAGTTATTTTGAAAGAATCCTTGCCTTAGCCTTCTTTCAGATTGGCCATGCTAAGTGCTCTCTTAAGACAGGTGACTTAAATAAAATGCTTATAAGCAAAACTTAAGCTTACAGAAATTTGATAAGTAGAAAACAGCCTTATGTTTCCTGAAAGGTGTGTGTGTGCCTCTAGGAAACCAAATAAATCTTTTAAGCATTCAACACCCTGTAAATCACTTCCATCCACAAAGTTCTCACTGATGTGTGAGTGGATTTGAAAGCATTAGGTACCATAGGATTCTCATTCTGTGACTTCATAGAGATTTACATATTGCATGAGAGGTGGCAAAGGCAATTTAAAAATATGTGAAATGAGTGTGTTTCATTGATTAAACAATGATTAGCACAATTATTATTCTTGCTTTTCCTATAAACTTCACCAGTATTGTTTTTTCTGTCCAGAAAGCCCAGTAGTAAGCCTGCTGACAAGATCCAAACTTTCTGTAAGAGTAATCCTGGCCTTTTCAAAAACAAAAGAGGGGCTTAACAGCAGGGGGAAGAAGATGGAGTGGAGGGGGGTTGTTTGCCTTTTTTTTTTTTTTTTTTTTTTTGCCTTTTCCTTTTTTTTTCACTTTTGATTTTTTTCTCTTTTCTTTTTAAGCTTTCATTTCCATTTCCTTTTTTTTTTTTTTTTTTTAATTTATGAGCTTACTGTGCACTGGTTGTTGTTACCTTGGAAAAACAGATCTGTAAGTGTTTTTTCAGCCTAGGTGTACATGTACAGCAGTGTTTCTCCCTGCTGTGCCTACCTACCTCTTATTTGTAAGCAGATGATATTTTGAAATTTATAGGATATCTCTCTGATTGTTTTAGAGAGATACGACCCTAGTTCCTCCTTCCAGGATGCAGGTCATTCCCATTGACTTCAGTGAGAGTTATTCATAACGTGCAGCAGGAGGAGCAGGCTCCTGCTTCCCTGTAACTACTTGAGGGGCCGCAGTTCTAGGCACAAGGCTGCTCTACACCAGGGCCACTCGTGCCTGTGGGGAGGTGCCCACAGGACCAGGATCAGAATGCCAGGCAGCCTGACAGACACCTGTGGAAGGCACACAGTCATCTCCAGCAGTGGCAGAAAACCAGCATAGGGACACAGTCTTAGAAAAATGTGGGTTTTGGTCAAAGCAGACACATAGTGTTATCCACAGTCACGTCAACTAGTAAGCTGATTTATCACAGCATAGTGCATTTTAAAATATCTCTAAATGTCTACACTGAGAGAACACCAGCTCCAGCTGCTGCTTCAGTGGCTGGCTGCATGCCATTTAATTCTTGTCAATCAGCATCCATAAATGGCAGAAGAAGGTGGGGAAGAGGAAGAAAAAGGGTAGTGGGAGAAAGAGCAAATACTGGAGGGAGGGGAGAAAAGATCTGTAGGAATATATGATACACCAAGTGAATGTGAAGAGGCTAATACACCATCAGAGCCCCTCCCTATACAGCTAAGCCTTGTGTCAGACCTCATTTAAAATTCTTACTCATGCACTCCAAAGCAGTGTTAGCTAGCCTTTTTTCCTGCTATTGCTTTTAGTTTGCTTCAGTTTGGCTCATGAACTGCATAAATATAATGGATGATTTTTATGTTTTTAAAAAAGCAATCATAAAGCAGCCTTTTATTTAGCTTCACGTAATCAGATCTCTGAGGGTCATTATGCTTCATATCTAAGGGTATCGATAGTTTTGTATGAAACTGTAATTTTGAAAGATGTTTTGAATTCTTAGAAAAGCAAGGTAAGGATGGAGGAGGGGATAGGATAGGAAGAGAAAGAGGAAGAAGAAGAGGAAGAGGAAGAGGAGAGGATGAAAGAAAAAAGTTTTTATAGACACTATATATTTGAATATATTTTTCTATTTTGAATGATTGCTTGAATGTGCCCTGAAAGTGCAAATGTTGACATTCAGAAACAGCCTATGATAAGAAAACATGCAAGTAATTGAAAATACATGGCAAGAATGGCTTATAGCAAAACTTCAGTTTCACCACAATTGCATTAAATATATATATATATACATATATACAAGACAAATGTTTCTTCTCCAACTTTGAAATGTGAAAACCTCTCCCACAGTCTCCTTCCATTTCCTCATGTATTACATAGATCTGCAGGCCAGTGCTACAGACAATATTCTTGTTGCCATGCAGCACATGGCAGCAGAGGGGCAGTCTGACAAAATGGCGCCTGACTTGGAAGTGCAGGTGAAGCAAAGGGGTGCAACTGAATTCCTCCTTGAGTTAAAAAATGGCACCCATTGATATTCACTGACACTTGGTGGGCATTTATGGAGATCCAGTAGTGGATGCGAGCACAGTGAGGTAGTGGATGCTGTGTTTCAGCAGTAGTGACAGTGATAGTCATATAGCTGCATAGTCATATAGCTGCTGCATATTTTTGTGAACACAGCATGCAGGCTCTTGTCTATTGCTGGCAATAATGCACAACTAGTGGTGGTGATTATGTTGAAAAATAGCATTTTGTAGCTGGGAATTTTCTTTATCAAGAAGTGTTATTTTGCTCTTTGTATCTGCTGTAGTTTCCATGGAAATAAATAGGAGGTATTCCTTTCAGAGCAACTGATGGATTTCTCTGAAATCCAGTGAAAGCACTGAAATCTTGCTTCCTTCCTCCTCCTGGTTTAATAAGATCTCCAAAACCCAAGCAGCAATACCTTCAACTGCAGATTGTAGGTAGATGTCAGCACAAAGCTAATGATCATGCTAAGTTACGTAGGTCAACAGATAAAGTCCTTCTCCTTCCTGCTAATCCTTAGAATTATTTGTCTACATAAGAGACTGTGAAGCATACTTAAAATTTGGGGTGTCTGTTTTCTATCTGCTGGTTTTGAAACAGTGTTATCAGCCACAGTCCCATTAGGAGAAAGAATTGCATGAAGACTGTGAACTAGAAATGTCCCTGAAAATCTGTCCTCCTTTAGAAAATGTACCTGTGTAGGAGATGCTGCCACTGACTGGACAGAGAAGGAGTGGTATAACTGGTATGAAGGCAGTTGCGTGGGGTATGGCAGCTTGAGAGGAAAGAGATAGAATCAGCGATGTATCAGTTCGTGACTCTTCAAAAGTAATTATTTTTATCTCTGAAGAATAATTTTAAAGCTACTAAATTTTACTAGTCTTTTTTATTTTCCTCATGGTGAAAAACTGTCCCGAATTTAGAACTATACTTACATGCGTTGGGTGGCTGCTGCAAATAGCACACATCAGCAATGCTGAGTCATGAGAGCAAATGTTATTTACGCTAAAGAAATGTTAAATTTGTCACTTCACACAGCGGCAGTAAACCACTTTCTCTTTGGCTTTCCACATGAATGGTTTTCAATATATCCCTCATTTTGACTTTAACTGAGAAATATTTTCTGCATTAACAGTATTTAGCATTAGACTCTTTACAGTCAATGTGGCTCAGAAGGAGTCTCTGTAGCAAAGAGAAATATACCAGGGTATTTCATCCTCCATGAATTATTTCCCCAAAATCTTTTAGGAAGTTGGTTACAACTTAAAAATAGTTAATATAAAAATGCATATGATAAGACTTGCAAAGTAGCCTTCAGACTACTGGAGCAGAATTCTGCAGCCACCTCTTAAAAATCAGTAAATAATGTAAAAAAAAAAAAAAAGTAAACACTGTAAATAGCATACCCTATGGCACAAGGACCATTATTTGTTTTCTGTGTTATAAACTGCGTAGAGGTGTATCAGACCAAACCAATGGTTTTTGGCAACAACTTACTAAATAAATTATAAATTCATCACCTAAATAAAAACAATGCTATTTCCTTTAGCGTATATAGTTTTATATGTTCTCTAAACTACTACTTTTATACTTTCTGTGTTCTTCTATACAACTCTTTTTGCTGTACTGTTATTAGCTACAGTCTGAATTTCAGATATGCAGTCTGAGGACCATGTCTGAAGTGTTTTCAGAAAGCTCAAGTGAGTTCAGTGCTCAAGCTGTATTAACAATTAATAATTATAAGTTAAAAAAAAAAATTAAAACCCCACAGCCTATGCAGTTTATCTATTTGCTGCTCTGTTCCTGGTTTGAGTCTGTTCTTTTTTGTGGTTTTAAGATCCTGCAAGATATGAAAACAGAGAGATATTTATGGAGATATTACACACTCCCCATCAAGTGGAGGACATCTGAAGGATTAGTAGGCTATACATTTGTCAAGAGGGGAGAAAACTGTGACTGTCAAACAAACAAATGACATTAGGGTCGAATACATGACACCACCTGTAGTCATCTTAACTAGTCCTTCTTTGTCTGGAGAACTCTTCAAATCAATAACGCGAAAGTTCCATGATCTGAATTGCCCATGGGGCAGTAGCACACTGTCTCTCCTTTAACTACTGAGCCAGAATTGCTGACTACTTTCAACTCAGTGACCACCATTAGATTTCTAAGAAGTGTTTTAGAAGTGATTTGACTTTTAGGAAGTGATATAATCCTTGCCTTAATTCCAAAGTGTATTTTCTTTTCTTTCCTTTTTTTTTTTTTTTTTTTTTTCCTAAGAACCTCAAAAAGGACAAAGGGAACTGTGAAATTCCAGTGAAAAATTACAGCATTATTTATTTTGGTAGTACCTGTACACTTTTTCAAATTCAAGGGATGTGAAAGGAAAGAGGGAAAGGAATAAACATGATTGTTAAGAGTTTAACTTTTTAAATTAAAAAAAAAAAAAGTATTTTGTGAAAAATATTCAGAAGGTTTTGGTTTTATTACAATACAGAAGGGAAACAGCCTTCAGAAGTTTAAACACTGACATTATTTGAATTATTTTCTAAAATTAGGAAAAGTCATATACTTCAGGTTAAATTCTCATTTCTTGAATACAAATTAGTGCCAAATATCATCTAATTATGTCTGGAATTTTACAGCCAAACTACAGTCATGTGCTTCCTGGTTCCTTCAGGTTTGGGTTATTTTGAGTTCCTGTTTCTGTTTCAATTATTATTTTCCTGCAAATCTTTGAACCTGATCCAGCATTCCATACTCAGTTTAAACTCTTTGCTTATCAAGAATCACAGTAACAGACTATAACCACAGACTGGGAGCTTTATCAAATTTCTGTTTATCACAGAAATCCATGAAGAAAATGTTTAGCAAAGTTACATTAGGGTGTGTTCTAACTCCAATTTCCAACCATTCACCTTGTCCCCTCCTCCTGTGGCCTTACTGGCCTTACATGATGAACTAAAGAGGCCATCTAACCAAAAACACAAGATTCTGGAGAAAAAAAAAATATTGCTTATGATTACAGGCACTATACTGGATATTGAAATTCTAGTGTTGTCTCTGTGCCAGGTTATGGGAAGGAAAACAGGAAATAGTGCAGCTCAGAGCCATTCCCGTGGCAAACATTGAAAAGAGGAACCACGATGGTAAAAACTTAACCCATTTACATTATAGCTTTATTAGCTTGCCTTCTTTGCTGTTCATTGGATTCCAGAAAGTAATGTGGTTATAATTAAGTTGTAGTGATATATTCCCTACTGGAACTCTAGTATCTTGGCTACGAATTTCAAAATAACTACACAAAGTGATGATAAAAAGTAGATTTTTCTACTGGAAGTAATGGTGATTCCTTCCGTGGTTTTGCACAGCATATGCTGTTCATAAATAATGTCAGAATTGGGCCAAGTCTCCTTAAGAAAGGTGGTCATTTAATGTAAGTAAATCCACATTAAATATTGAAGATCAGAAAAAAGCTGCCTTTTCAAGGAGGTCACTTTTAAGTGAAGGAAACAACAATGCATGTGTGCGGATGGCCAGCTCCACACTGGGTGACACAGAGTTAATGGCTCATAGAGAGCATATACATGTTTTTTAAAGATGTTTTATTGCTTACAAAAGGAAGTAGTCTAGAGAGACTGGATACATAAACTGGCTCCAGCCAGCTGCGGCTGTCAGGCTAGGAAGGATCCTGTTCAATTAGTGTTGTAAAATAAAATACTTTGTAAAGGAAATAAACACTATGAGAGCTAAGATTCATGCTTTCAAATATACACAAGGTTTGAATTTTTAATTAGGGCTGCTAATTACAGTCATCAGAAAGCAGAACAGAATAGATTTTACCTTACATTTAGCAGACAAGCCTTCAACCCCAGTGTATTTTTCAATTTCATTAATATTTTATGAAAATGGCCCTTGCAGCTTCAGCCTATTCTGTGCCTCCTACAAAACTGCCCCACATTATGGATGCCAATGCCTTTAAGCCATGTGCATTAGTGAGATGACAAAATGCAAAACAGCATCTTGTCAACCATTGCATCAATTGATTCTATTAGATAGTGTAAAAACAGTTGGGTGTGAGTTATAATCTAGCTGACACTAATGATGAAACAAGACACTGGCTGGGAGCAGCCATTAGCTATAAGCAAGAAATTAATGCTTCTAATATTTTTGAACAAATTAACCTTAATGAACTGGCCATGTATATACTGTAGTATATAGTGATAAGTCAATTAGCAGAGAATAGAGGTTATGTATATATAGATATATATAGAAAAAAAATGTATGGTTATAGAAAGTTCCATGCATGTAATACTACAACAGCAATTCTACAGTAAAATCTGGTCTTTTTTTATTTTTTTTTTTAAACCTTTAGATACATTTTAATTCTAGTGTGCAAATGTCCAGTCTTGTACCTTTCAGCAATTTCTGCATGCAGGAGCATAAATAAGCAAACACAGAATTCAGTGTAATATCAGACAGATCAGACACAGTGTTGGTATGTTTATAAATATCTTAATTTCACCAATATTTAACTGCAACAAAGTTTGGGACTATGTGGTCCAGATTTCCTGCTGAATTCAAAATTCAGTATGTTTCCTTTCTGATTAAAACTAATTGTGAGCATTTTCTGATTCTAATTCTTAAGTGCTCTAAAGCTGGGGTCTGCCTAGAAGACTTAGACTGTCTGTGTTCTTTTAAAATAATGTGAGACCCTAAACTCTAGGAATTTCATTTACAAGCAACCTAGAAAACATAAGTGGCTAATTTATAAAGAAGCACAGAACAAAGGTAAGGCACTTGCCAACAATAGTTTGTTGGTTTAACTTTGACTTGCTTTCCTGGGAAAGAAGAAAACAGAATTTTCAATGTGAACTGTCAGCCCTAGTTATGACAGGGCTTCACTAGTTAGAAATTCAGAGTTCCTCCTCCATTGGCAGAATGATGTAAAAAAAACCACCAAACAGAATTCTTTCAAGTTTCAACTACAACTCTACTTAAATAATTTACTTTTTAGTTTTACTCAGACTATTCTTTTTAAACTTGGTTGACATTTTCGTTGACAAGCACATTTTATTGCACAAGATCAGTAGTGAAATTGGCAGCAAAAAAGAGAAAGAGAAAAAAAAGCTGGCTCTACTCAATGAGAGAGCTACTATCTTGCCTTTGGGAAAAACAGTGTTGGCTGTGACCCCTTCTGAAGCCAACAAGGACTGGTAAACCAGTCAATGTAAGTAAAATATTTGGTCACTTATAATGTTTCCTTTTACTATAAGAAGACTAGGGGCTGTTTAGCTAACGTATCTAGATAAAGACAGCAATAAAAATGTTGTGTGTGAATGTCAAGCCTTTAAATTAATCCATTAGAAACAAATAAAATGAGGAAATCAGTGAAAAGCATTGAAGCATTTCCTTATGGACTACTGATAGCTGCAGTTAAAACTGGTGGAGACCGCTCCCTGACCACCCTCCTTCCTCCCCTCTCCCCCCCCCCAAAAAAAAAGAAAGAAGTAGAAGTAACATCTTAATAGTTTCTGGTTTCCACAATCCCTGGGTCTCATATTCTAAGTTTATGATACCTTTAGCTTTCAAAATAAAAGACAAAAACAAACAAACAAACAAACAAAAACACGATAGATTTCTTCAAGAATCTCATATTTATGTAGATCATGAACTGAATGACCCATGCTTCGTATTTATCTATAGGAGGATGCAAACTCAAAAGGGTTAAAGTAACATCCTGGCTAGTATTGCCCTCAAGTAGATTTACTCCAAAAAAGTGAGCCGCTCTCCATCATATTTGAAAATTCGTGGCTGTCAGGTGTGGTCTCGGATGACTGGAAAAAGGGTCACGTCACTCCCATTTACAAGAAAGGGAGCAAGAGCAAGGAGGATCCGGGGAACTACAGGCCAGTGAGTCTCACCTCTGTGCCTGGGAAGATCATGGAACAGATCGTCCTGGATGACATGCTTGATCACATGAGGAATGAGCGCGTGATTCGAGACAGCCAGCACGGCTTCACCAGGGGAAGGTCATGCTTGACCAATCTGGTGGCCTTCTATGATGGAGTGACAGCATCGGTGGACAAGGGAAAGGCGACCGATGTCATTTACCTGCACTTGAGCAAGGCCTTTGACATGATCCCCCATCACATCCTTATCTCCAAATTGGAGGGGTGTGGATTTGATGGGTGGACCACTCGATGGATAAGAAACTGGTTGAAAGGTCGCAGACAGAGGGTGGTCATCAATGGCTCTATGTCCAGGTGGAGGCTGGTAATGAGCGGTGTCCCCCAGGGGTCTGTCTTGGGACCAGTGCTCTTTAACATCTTTATTATTAACATTACATTCATTTGGGAAGAGTATGTATTAAATTGGAAATATGTATGACCACTTTTTGTGCCTTGTGTCCAGTAGTTTAAAGGGAGGCAAATTTATAGGATTGTGAGCAAACGGTATCCTGGGCTCCATCAGAAGAATTGTGGCCAGCAGGGACAGGGAGGTGATTGTCCCTCTTTACTCTGACCTCATGAGGCCCCATCTGGAGTACCACATTCAGGTCTGGGGCCCCAAATAGAAGAAAGACAGGGAGCTGTTGGAGAGGGTCCAGAGGAGTGCCAAAAAGATGATCAGAGGGCTGGAGCACTTCCCCTATAAAGACAGGCTGAGAGAGCTGGGCTTCTTTTGCTTGGAGAAGAGAAGGCTGTGTGGTGACCTAAACACAGCCTACCAGTACCTAAAGGGAGCCTACAAACAGGAGGAGAGTCAACTCTTTACAAAAGTAGACAATGGCAGGACAAGGGGAAATGGTTTTAAGTTGAGGCGGGGAAGATTTAGTTTGTATATCAGAGGGAAGTTCTTTACAGAGAGAATGGTGAGGTGCTGGAACAGGCTGCCCAGAGAGGTTGTGGATGCCCTGTCTGTGGAGGTGTTCAAGGCCAGGTTGGATGGGGCCTTGGGCAGCCTGGTCTAGTATTAAATGTGGAGATTGGTGGTCCTGCCTGCAGCAGGGGAGTTGAAGCTTGATGATCCTCAAGGTCCCTTCCAACCCAGGCCATTTTGTGATGTGATTCTGTGATGCCAGTTTCATCAGATGATTTTGGTTAATATCCAGAAATTACAGGAGAGACCTCAGGAGACAATGTCAAATACACCATCGTAAGTGGACAAATCCACTATCAGGTGTTAGCAAGGCAACTCTCCTTGTCCTAATATGTGTTTCCTAAAGCATCCTCTTTTCTCATTTTTCTCACTTTTCTCATTTTTCTCATTTTTATCATCTTGCTAAACACCATCACCACTGCTTTACCACCACTGCTTTACTGAAGGTGTTGGCTTTTGGGGTAGTTTCTCAGAACAGTCTTTGAAGAGAAGTGATGAATTCAGATAAGACAAGCCATCCCTAGGGAATACATGTGGCTGCCTGATAGACATGCAGTTGGGTCTGACCCAAGACAGATCACTTGGAGGCCAGTCATCCTATATGGCTGAAATCCTGTCATTTTTTAAATCAGTGGGAGCTTCACAATGTGGTTCTTGACATAGAATAAACGTAGGATGCAACAATCAAGGAGAACACTTTTTGTTTGGGAAGCTCATTTCTGAAATTATATGGATAATGTAATGGATATACAGTTCTCACTGCAGATTTTCTTAGATGCATCCTCCAGTATATCATCCACCATAATACAGGTGTTTCTATGGCTCTGCTAGGAAATACAAAATGAATAGGGCACAGGTACAGACATTGTCATTATCTGATATGGTTAATTGTTAGCACACTATCTGGTATAGTCTTAACCTCTGATGATTAGCACTGCACCAAATAATGATTGGAGATTCAAGAGATGGAAAGCACTGCGGATCCCTTCCAGAAGAAGATTCAAAGATAGTCTGCCTGGTTTTTTTTGAAGAGAAAATTTAAAGACCAGATAAATTCAAGTTCTGCTGAATGGGTTGGCTTCAAAGAGTGAGAATGGTGGCTGAGCTGTGTTATTTAAGGGTGGAGATACTAAAATTTATTTAGCATCTGCAGGCATTTCTTGATACATTTTTTATAATGGCCACAGTTATATGAATTACACATGACTTCGGAGCACAAAGAATGCTCTGTTTGAGGTCCTTGTCTAGAGTAAATGATTGGAAGATTGGAAATGTGGATATCTACTTCCTTTGCTGTCTTTGAGGAGGAATATAAAAGCATCTCAAAATCCTGTCCCACATATTTTCCCATTCCTGAAATGTCCTCCTTTACCTCTGTAACCTGTTCATAAAACTTACACCAGTGTCTAATATACTTCACAGAACAAAAAATTGAAAATTTAATTCAAAAAAGATCTCCATTTAATTTCCCTAGTGCCAACCTGGCATATGAAAGTGTTGCAAAATTTCCCAGGCTTCTTTAATCTGATTGAATCAAGAAGGCTGTGTGGTGCAGGTGGTTTCACAATTCATTTTCTGTGCTCAAAGACTCTACATTTTAATAATCATTTTTAAGTCCTTACTGAGGTAAATCTCTTTGTGGGGTAAAAGTGAGATTTTTCTAATCTAAAAGCTTACCTTTTTGGAAACTGATTTAGTGTTCTACTGTCAGTAGTTTCCTCCTCCTGTGCACCTTGCTTATAAAGGATCCATAGTGAAAAATGTATCTTTAAAGATACTCACACGAGAATAGCATGTAAAAGTCATTTCTTTCAGTACTTCTGGTTGTTGTTTTTTCTTTCTCAGTGTAGAGTACTGATTGAATTTACATGGAGGTATAAGACTCATAAACTCCTCCTTGAAGTAGTTTGAACCATAGAGCACAATTCTTCCCTCAGCCTGTCATTCAGACTGTCACATGCCTTTACATTTAAAGTAGACTAGGGCCAAAGAGTAATGCAATCTAGTTGTGGCCCCCTCACCACTGCAGAACCGCAGGCCAGAGATGAACAAGTGCTATGTTCCTATCATGCTGAACATGTCTACACTGATCTAGATTCTTCCAGCTCTCATAAGAACATAGCAAGGATTCTCACCATTCACATCCACCTTCCTTAGGAGCCATGGGTATTTCTGGGCTGGACTCTCAGCACACTGTAGACACAGAAATGAAACTGTTGTCCAGGCAAAAAAGAACACTATGGAATTGTCTTCTCTCTGCTTTGTCATGGTTTTACCATGCAAGCAATCAGGAAAAAAAAAAAAAAAAAAAAAAAACCATAACATTTTAGTTATGGTTTGATCCTGCTGGCTCTTCTAACTTCATTAAATCATAGAAAGTTACATGTCTGATGGTCAGTTTTTAGTGCTTCAGAACAGGGTTAAACCCGTTGGCAGTCTTTAAGATAAATTACAGAGCAAAGAGGAAAATGTATTTCTGTCCCATCAGCAAGCAGTGATGCACTGTGATTACTTCAATCTGAATAGATTGCAAATGTGAATTAGCTTCCCTAATGAACCCCAGAATGATCCAAAAGTAATCTTGGAATCTCTTAAGTTCATCTACAGAATTCTGATTACCAGATCACATTTCATTTATAACCTAACAGCATTTGTTCTCATCTGGTGGACAAAATCCCTATTTAATTCTAATAAATATGTCTATAAAGTTCAAGGTAACGTCTGTCAGCCCTAGGAGATACTTGACTCTTCAGACTCTCACTGATGTCAGTGGGTTCTGAAGCCCCTCAGCTACAGGCTGAATTGCTCTGGGAAGACATTTTTCCATTCTTAAATCTTTACCCAGTAGTTTTCCATCAGTTTACGTCTTTACCCCTTGTTTATTATCTCTTAAATACAGAAGCCAATTTTCCTAGAAGAATGTATTATTGTATAACTTAGTAATGGCATATGATACACAAATGTAATTTAATCTCTCCTAGGGAATGGTTCTGGTGATTCTACTACAGACTGGTTTGGATTTGTCATACTTCTCTGGTTAGGCAGATGCATGGAGTCTCAGCAAACAGTTATATGAGACTTTACTGAAAGAAAAATGTAGGGTCTGTACAAACCTGGTTTAAGACCCATATTTGGAATTTATCCCTTGTGTTCATTTGCTGTTCCTGCCCGTTTTTGATCTGGTGACAGTATGAAGAGGGAACAACAGAGATTTTGTGGAAATACACACAAGCTGAAAGTGAGGGCAGTAAGCACAAGGGTAGGAAAAGGTGGAAAGTTGTTTAAATATCTCCTTCCCTCCATCCTCCAAAAGCTGGGTCTTATTAACTAGATGGGATCCTCTCACTACTAGGCTCTGCCCCCTTGAGTCAATACTGTAGGTGTCTTGCTCACATATTTCTTAGTGGAGTATTAAGTAATTACAGCCATAACACTAGCTCCTGGAACACTTCATGACACGAATTTTTCTGCCACCAGACTATGCTATACACAGTATGTCACTGCTATTTATATTTTTAAACACTTGAGAGTCTACACTGATGTAATGCCTCCCTGAAGGCAGAGCGTGAACCATAAAAGTGGAAAAAGATGAACTGTTTTTTGTTGTTTTTTTTTTCCTATAATCTGTGATGCAACTTGGGCAAGCGCCATAAACTCAAGTTGCAGTTTTCACTTAGGATGTAATAGAAACTTAAATGAATAAGGACCTTGACAATATACTGCGTATTGTCAGATATGTCTACAAGTGATCCTACTGCAGTGATATTTGCTGAGGCAAACCTTTTATCAATCGTAATTGGAGTTTTGCTCATGTAAAGACTTAGAAGTAAGCAGTGCAACAATGGATACTACAAACACTGTAATTTAAGGAAATCAGTAGGAACGCAAGGTACGCCTTCCTCTCTTGTACTGTATATTAGTGAAAGATGCATGAGTCCAGCTCAGCAGCCAAAGGTTCTTGCCATAACCAGAGGACCAACAGCTGTGGTCCTTACACAACAAACTCCCATTAACTTCAGCTGAAATTTTGCCCAAGATTTGAATACACACCAAGATGAAAACTGCAGGCTGTAGCTTTATGTACACAAAGAAGATTTTTGTTTTCATGTGGGCATGACAGAGTTATGTTTCAGAAATATATTTTCCCAAATTTGTCCAGTAACACTGCCTTTTCAGATCTTTTAAGCTTACAATTTAGTAAATAATCCCTTCAGCAAATAGAAAAATGCAGGCCAAATAACTGGGGGTGGAGGAAGAGATGAAAATCATAGTCAGAATTGAAGGGGTCGGAAGGAACCTCAAGAGATCATCTAGTCCAACTGCCCTGCTAAAGTAGGTTCCCTACAATAAAATGGGGAGGAAGAAAGAAAAAAAAAACAAATGGTGCATTTTTTCATGTAATCACTAGAAGAAGCATTTTATAGTGTTTCCAAGGAATTACTGCCAGACCTGTTTAGCAAATGTGAAATACTCATTAGCAATTACTTAACTATACATATATTAAAGCTTAATTAGTAAATAAATTAAGCATATAATTAATTGCTTTAATCAGTAGGCTTTTAATATAGTAATTATCACTTGATACATAAAGGGCATGTTAAGAATACTTTTCTCCAAAAAATACATTGTTAATTAATCATTAAAACTTATCTTACTACATGCTCATTAATGATTTATTACAGATGCTGGGCCAAATTCTTCTCTCAATTACAGCAGAGCTAACTCTGTAGAAGCCAACAGAGCTTCACTTGCATAAATTAAGGAAGAATTTGGTCCTGTTAATTAAACGTAAAATGTTTGTCAGAGTATATCACCATAGATAGAAGGCTGAAGAGCCCTGCTTGCTTTAACCTGGGTTTCTTTTATACTCCTTTGCTGCAGCTGAACAATATCCTTCCACAGCCCAGGCTTCAAGGCAGCATGTTGCAATAGCTGCACAATGAAGTGGGCACAGTGAGGTGAGCTTACAGAGGTCAAGTTTTATTTCTAGCCCTGCCACTACTTACGAATTCTGGGTCAGTGACTGGGTAACAGCTTCACCTCAGCTAGTTGCCCAAATGCTCCTTAAAGAAACAAATAATTGCTTTTACGGTCAGTTAATTTTTTTCCAAATATTAAAATCTAAAACAGATCTAAGGAATTGAGATCTGAGGTGATAAATTGAAGAGACTATAGAGTGACTATCAGACCCAGAATACAAAGGAATGATGAGATGAATCCCAAATGCAAACTTTCTGTGGCTGCATTTTTTTTAATTTTTTTTATTTTTTCTTGTCCTGGACCATATTAGACTATATAATCTCCCCAGGAAGGATTTTTTTTCTTGATTTTGCCCACATAAAGTATCTGACATAAGGCAATAAATAGGTCTTAATTAAGGTTTCTTGAGGCACCTAACTAACAGTATTGTTTACAGAAGGTCTTTGTATATAAACAGTTCTGCTTTCAGTTGTTACAGACAACACAGGATGGGCAGAGTGAAGGAACTACTAATTTTTGAGCAAGAAGCATCTATTCATAAACACAGGGCACAGTTCTGTTGCAGAAGCCTTTGAAATGTGAATGTGAAGACCTCCATGGATTTCCTTTCACAATCCCAGTAAGACTCCCCTATGCACAACATATTTGCACAGATATGAAATCTTGGTCAAATAAATGTAAATATGTAGTAAATTAGGAAACTCTGATGAAAACAGGCCTTATAGTTTTGATGAAAGTATTTATAGTAGCTGAAGTTAAACAGCATTTAGTTCTTAGTAGAAGATCTGTCCAAGATGCATATTGAAAACCTGATATTATCAACTTACTTTTGTGTTTTGGGAGTGCTTCCAAAAGGCCTTTCTTAAGAACACGTGAAAATCTTGATTTCGTCTCTAAGCACAGAACTTCACATACTAAAGCATACATGCAGGTATTTTACCTCTCTATAACTGACGGTTGCAGATAGAAGAACAGAAAGAAAATATATTATTTAAAATGTGCTGTGATGAAGCAGGTATCCTTAATGTTAAGTTACAACAAAGTGTTTCATTCTGGGGTGAATAAGAGAAAAGCACTGCCCTGGAATCATCCACAAGTTCAGAAATCATTATAGGTTGTATGAAAGAAATCCTCTCCTTCAGTCATTTTTCCACGAAGGAAAGGAAAACAAGTAATTTAAACAAATAATTTGGAAAAAGAAAAGATTATGGACGCTACCCTCAGGAATATATACCTTATCACATTGGAGTAAACTATTACACTAACAGCTACCATAGACTCGTAGACTCACTACATACTTCTAAACATCTTTTACATATTTAGAGATGTTTAGACGATCTTTTCCCAAGCAGAAAAATCAATGAACATGATGAGTCTTACCTAGATATCCTTTCCTAAGTTTAGAGGTCAAATCTAAGCAAGGTCATTATGCAATCTTGTCATTAGCTAAGGGAATTCTAGGGCAGGTGAAATGTATAGAGCTTTTGGAAACAGAAGTTGTGTTATCCAAGGGATCAAATGGAGACTTCTCACTTATGTGATACTATTCTGCGTGTTTTAGAGAGTTAAAAAACAAATGGCAGAAACTTCCTAGTTACTCCACCATTATGGAGACATATCAAAGCCAGAAAGCAAACTGTTCTTAGTTTCCCTGGATAAAATCTTTAAAATAAAAATTAAAGATTGCTGTCTGATAAAAATAAGTTTATGAATAATTCCAATGCACCATTAAAATAAAATTTAAAAAAATCTGAGATTCTTCTTAGCAATGAATTCTTTGTGCTTCTAACAAAGTATATTCATGAAAGCTTTGGCTGTAAAAAATCATTACATTTTATCCTATCCTGAAGGCATAGTGTCATTCCTATGTCCAACTTATAGATAGAAACTTTGCTGAATACACATTGAAACGCTTCACTCATCTTTAAAATTGCATAAAAGAAATTTGCTTTTGACAGAAGCAGAGTATATATTAAAGCAGATTTTTTGAAGTATACAATATTTAATGTAGCAAAGAAGACAGTATAGGTAGAAGTTCTGTAGTACTATGAACCATATATTCTTCACCATCCTTATGCAGGTTCAACTTGGCTGTTTTGATAGTATTTCTTCATACAGATTATGAGTCTGAAGGTATATGTGATTCACTGTAGAAATCATGTACTCTTAAAAGCAAAATAAAAAAATATATTTGATATAAAAAAGCTGACAAGTTAATTAAAACAAGCAAATAAGTAGCATTGGTTTGTGTCCTGCCAGAGAAAGGTGGTAATTATTTTCATGTTTTAGTCTGAACTTTTTCAACAAATTAATGTCCATACCATGTGACAAGGTTACAGTGGTTTAAATGAATTTAGTTAAACTGGTTTAAATTCTTAACTGGATTCTCACATATTCACACATGTGCTACATTTTGTTGGTTTAACATAAAGCAGCAAGTCACTGGCCAAAAAAATCAAAGTAGGCAAGAGTTAAATCAGTGTAAAATAATTCAGAATAGGATTTGTATCAGTTAAATTTGAAAACTGTAATTTTGATTAAACAGCTTTTTTGTGCTCAGAATATTTGTAGAGATACGAACATTAATCAGTATTGTCTGAATTATTGTATAGAATTATAGAATCATAGAATCATAGAATCACCAAGGTTGGAAACGACCCACAGTCCAACCATCCACCCATCACCAATAGTTCTCACTAAACCATGTCCCTCAACACAACCTGGGCAGCCCATTCCAGCGCCTGACCACCCTTTCAGAGAAGTAGTATTTCCTAATGTCCAGCCTGAATCTCCCCTGGCGCAGTTTGAAGCCATTCCCTCTAGTTCTATCACCAGTTACACGCGAGAAGAGGCCGACCCCCAGCTCGCTACAACCTCCCTTCAGGTAGTTATAGAGAGCAATAAGGTCTCCTCTGAGCCTCCTCTTCTCCAGACTGAACAATCCCAGCTCCTTCAGCTGCTCCTCATAAGGCCTATGCTCCAGACCCCTCACCAGCTTTGTTGCCCTTCTCTGAACCCACTCGATGGCCTCAATGTCTTTCTTGCAGTGCGGGGCCCAAAACTGGACACAGTACTTGATGCATGGCCTCACCAGTTCTGAGAAAAGGGGGACAGTTACTTCCCTGTTCCAGAAGTAATATAATATAATATAATAAAAATATAATTTACATGAAAAGCCATGTAAAGCTACACAGGTTGTCATGCGCTATTAGGATGGCTTATGCCATGCTTCATGTGGAAAAAGCAATATAGTGTAACAGGGGGCCCCGCTTCTGCATTTTCTGATTATTTCAGCTACGATAATTTGAGAAATGGGTTGAGGCAGGCTCCCCAGAGAAGCACCAAAACTTGCCACACAGGCACCAGGGCCACCGAGGGCCTCCAGAGGCCTAACTTGAGGGACTCCCTACCTAACTTGTATGCCAAACCCAGCCAGATGGGACTTCTCTTCGACTTTCCAGGGCACGTCACTCTTCTTTAACTATACATAGGATTTCAGCGCTTTTTCAGAGGGCTGCTGGTTGGCACAAGAGAGGTACTTAGGACAGGGGAGAATGGGAAAGGGCAATGCGCAGTAATGCCCACTGCAGCATTGACAGCATTTGTCATCAAGTGAAGCAAACATCGCGCGCTGCCTCATGAGGAGTTTACTTTTGTTCTTTGTTCTGGCATTCCTGCATCAGAAAGACTTTTCCTAGAGTAAAGGTACATGTTTCTTTCTTGTTCAGATGGAAATACTCCATTAAAACAAGGATCCCAAGTGGACCTCAGTTTATCTCAGATGAGTGTGGAGTTTCCAAAGTGCACTGAGGGAAATTTGATAGTCTAATTCAGGTCACAGTTTGAAGTTAAATAATTTTTTATTAATAATTGCTGCATCTATATATCCTTGGATGTCGCCAGTGGAGGCAATAAGAAAAACAACTACAAACTTATAAAAAGAAGCATTTTATTCCTGCCCTTGTCGCCACATGCACTGGAAAGGAACCATATTGGCTCTTTTTTAGCTAGTAATGTCTAATGCAGGAAGACAGGAATAAGCAGAGTAGAAAGCACCTGTCAGCTCTATTTCCCACTCTCCTTGATTAGCATGAAACATTAATAGGGCTTTCAGAAATTCTGGTCTGAAATGGGCTTTGCTTGAAAACGTGTCTGCCGTTACTGCACAAAAGCTGCTGTCATTAAAAAAGGGCAGATAACTAAAGAAGACTCTTTCTTGAAATTTATACCATTTTTTCATACAATGACAAATTATTTTAATAATGGGAATCGCACACTCTGCCATTTGTATAATGTTTCCCATAAAAATCCCCCATTAAATTTGCTCCTCTACTTGACTCATATCTTTTTAAAAAAATGACACACACAAAATGATACATCACGCATTCTTACAAAGAATTGGAAGTGAACATACTGTAATGGGTTAACATACGTTTTAATAAAATTTTCATTGTTGCACATTTCACTTTTCGGTACTGAGAGCCAGGGCTGTACCAGTAACCCCAGGCAATGCCTAAGGATAAAACAAATCATATGGTAGTGAACTATTTTCACCTATTTATCCTTCTACTGAAAATATATTCATAAATACAAAATGAAGCTAAGATACGTAGCCAGTAACATTGTACATAACAAAGATATTCCTTACTATTTGTATTCTATTATTTTTTAATAATATTCCTCCTGCACTCCTAAGACACTTGGGCTTCTGTTTTTATTCCTTACATACATTGTAAGCCACCAAGACATTTTAATTTTGTCTCCCCAAAGTAGGCACTAACATACTTGAATAGTTAAATGAAATCCTATTGCATTACCTATTATGGAATATGCACTGCGTGCCAAAAATGTATGCAGGTCTATTAATCTATCAGCTGGAGTTTTCTGAAGTAGAAACTCTTGATTTGTGGCATATGTAGGTTTATTTATGTGTAGACAATCTGTTTTAATGATCTGCATCATCAAAAATGTTCCTGTATACATCAACGTATTAACTGCTTATTAGATGGGTTTATCTCAGAGAACAAATATTGAAAAAAATTCCCTGAATATTCATATGGAGATTCTGTAGGGATTCAAAATCAATAGTTCTTATTTCTTTGTTATTTTACAGGAATTTTGGAATGAGAATTATGTTTCATTACCACAGAGGTGACATGGCAACAATAAATAAAGCCAGTTCAATTCACACCTGATCTCCTGATTTCTTGCTTGCTTGTTTTGTTGCCTACCTGCAGAAATGTAAAGGTGGAATCAAAAAGGCAGATGCAGAGAATAATTTTTAAAAAGGGGAAGGGGGGAGGAGTAGTTATTCTTTATTTGCTTACGTACATTTTAGGATTTCCAGGATCATCTCAAAATAGCCATCTTTTCTTCCCCCTTCTCCCAGTTTAATTCTACTAAAAGAAAGATGCTTCTGTTTAACTCTTGGTACGTTACTGAAAACAGATTCTTCTATGAGAGCGATGTTGTAAATAATGAAATGCAAACCTTCATAAGAAAACAAAACAAAGTGAGTTATCAGCCAACTTGTAAGTCAA
>NC_143436.1:158225662-158340662 GCF_987193195.1 Phasianus colchicus
CATAACCCGAGATGCTGAGTCAGTCTTCCAACTGTTGGCGAAGAGAGGGACCAGGGCATCACAGTTGTTTCTGTTAATCACCTATTATTAGAGGGGAAGGAGTTGAATATAGAAAGCCAACTTTTGTGACCGATTCTCCATCACTGAAACAAAAAAGAGATGAGCTCTTCCCTTAGGCTGCTGGTTCTGTCTTTTGAAGCCTATACAAGCAATTGAGAAAGAAAGGTGCCCCAAAGAGGCAAACTGGCTTTCTCTGGACAGGTTTTTAAAGGTGTTGCCTCTCTACTTTGTCCTGAAATTTCAGTAGTTAAAGTAATTCAGTTTGGTTATTTGTAGTAGGAGGAGATTACAATTTTATGAGACAGCAGCTATTTTAGAAACTGTATTCCATCTATGATAAATATAATTCAAAACCAGATAATAAAGTTAATATAATACAGTGTTGGACATGATCAAATTTTGCCTTCATTTAGATTAATCTTATTTAATAGATCACTACCCCTCACTTTCCTTTCAATAGTTTTAGCTACAGCCTTCCTATATTTAAAAAAATATATTTGATGATCATTTCTTGCTGGTAGTCTTTTGGAAATTAAAACGCATAGATTTTTACAGAGTTCGAAAGGTATGCAGATCTTATTGTTCTGGAACATCTTACACTAGAAATTTTCCTTTGAGGAGTACTACAAGGATAAATGATGACAAAATTCAATGTGTTCTTGGTTGTATAGCTAAGACTGACAGTAAAATGTCTTTTTTTTTTATATACTTCTTAGAAATTAAGTATTCTAGGACATGTTACTTGCTTACATAGTGTGTTTTACAGAGCTGAAAAGGGAATGAGTCTTTAGATTTGCCAACAAAAATTCAAAAACTGTTCTGAAATTGTTAGTGCATATTTTGAGTATGATAATGATATGTATGGATCTGGACACAATCTGGACATAAGACTATCATCTTTTAGAATGCTAACTATATAAAACAAAGGCTATAATCAGAATTTAAATTTGATGAGCTTTTTTGCTCCTCAAATGTATTTGTGCTTGGGGAGGAGATGTCTTTCTCATATTTAAATGTACAGGTTCTGCTAGTGCAAATGTTTTTAAACATTTACAAACAGTGCAAACTACTCTAAAAGGGAAAGGATCTCTCGATGCCATGCAATTGCGGCTTACCTGACAGAATCATGACAGACTCCTGATAAGAGAAAGTGATGCCATTTTTTGTGACATATTGTAATTTTTGACTGACCCTATAGCAGAAATGCTGTGGGTATGCTGCCAAACAGAAGAACGCAGAAACCAATCTCACCCCAACACCCATTTGGTATTGATGTACTTATATTCACGTTACTCTGGGCAAGCACTCAAACATGTCTGTGTTGGAGAGTGCTGAAACAGTAAAGCCAGAGACTAACCTTAGAGGCAAGTGGTGTGAACAGTCCCTGACCCTCTTTGTA
This sequence comes from Phasianus colchicus, assembly GCF_987193195.1. Taxonomy (NCBI): domain Eukaryota; kingdom Metazoa; phylum Chordata; class Aves; order Galliformes; family Phasianidae; genus Phasianus; species Phasianus colchicus. The sequence continues at coordinate 158,227,122 of NC_143436.1, forward strand.
TAACTGTGTATATGGCTAAAGAGACCGTGAATATGACTGTAAGCATAGCTTAGTGATACAACTTTTCTTAAAAAAGAAAAAAAAAAAGAAAAAGAAATGAAGCCCAGTGCCTGCTGTACTGAATATTTTGATACAGATAGGTTATTGGGGTAGTGGTTTTAATTAAGGTATCTACACAGTTAGCAGAGTGTCACAGTAAGCAAGTGCACTCATATTCATTCTTATGTTGCTTTGTCTTTTACAGAGCAACTAATCTGTGGAACAGATTTTTAAAAAAGATTGGATTCTCTACATAGGTAGAAAGGGAAATGACTGAAATTTCTGGACTAAATAGCTGTGATTGAATTTCCTCAGGCATAAGAAGGAATAGAGACTTATACGTCTTGAGGTAGTTCTGAGTCTAGCTGGGAAATTTCATCACCATCACCATTGTCTACGTGTGTCAGAAAGGGTTTAGCTTGTAGTTAACTGTTTAAAAGGGAGTCATAAGTACCTCTCTGCTGAATAGTGATCAAGACTTCCAGAACTGTCTATTCGAAATCCAGAAAAACTTCATTTACCTTCCTGTCCCAAATGTGGAACCAGTGTTTTTTGGAAACTGTGAACTTTCCATGCTGTTTTAGATTGCTTGTTGGTTTAGAGTTGTCATGGATGGACTGCCTAGCACAAAGTAGTAATTCCACTTCAGGGGAAGATGCCTATGTTAAAAGTCATGTAAATATCAAATACAGTGTCATTGTAATATCTAAGTTCTTTCTGAGGACTTAAGAAACCTTATTTTCATACCCAGGTAAGTAATGAAAAGCTGTAAATGGATCCTGGAATCTAGTCCTATGTTTCCAAGATGTAATTTGCACTTCACTGCTAAGATATTTGTAAAAAAACTATCTGAGTTGAAGTGCTTAGAGAAGAAAAATGTGTCTTATAATTGCTAAACTTGTTACCTACACAAAGCTAATTAAAACTATTTAATAGATCTTAATTGGAACCTAAATTGTACTTCTCTAACACTTAAGTGTTATACAGTGTTGGTTCAAGACCTTTACCTGAAAGTGAATGTCATCATATGGAGCAGATTCTAATCCTGCTTGCAGCATGATAAAAGTCCTTGGACGCCAAAATGAATCAGTCTCTGTTGCATATAAATATATCAACTTACACTAATTAAATTGCAAATTAATAATTCTTTACCACTGAATTCTGAAAGGCAGTTTTCTTTTAAGTTTCCTAAGTTAACTGTACGTAAAACAGAACAAGTAACTAATAAACATAGAATACAATTAAAATGGTATTATGGACAAAAAAGGATTTTCTTTGATGTTAGTTTAAGGAGTAATATTTCTTGATAACAGCTTGACTATTCTCAAGGAATTTGATATCTGTCTCTTTGTTTTCTAAGAATTATGATGTCATTTAGGATCAAAGAAGGATAGAAATTTGATTCTTTTTTGAAGTTGTTGTTGTGCAATATCAATCCCTACTTTCTAATGATTTTCAAGTACATAGTGAGATCTACTACTCTAATAACCCACATATAATATCCTTCCTAAGAACTACGTGACAAAAGGCGTTTGTAATTATATTTACTTCTGAAAGATTATGGTTTATAGTTAAACCAAGAGAGGCATCCTGTCATTTTCAGAACCCGTTAAATGTGACAGAATCTATTTTTCTGCCAACTTGTGAAGACCAGGCAGAGAGCAAATTTGCTGTGGTCAGCTAAGTGTAACCACTGAGCAGGAAAGTGAATTTAATAATGCATTATTGTTCTTCACTGAAGGTGAACTGTTACAGTGCCTTTGTTATAGCAGACTTTGCCTCTGCTTAGGTTTCCAGATGCCGTGCAGATTACCTGATTAAAATCTCTAATGCATGATAAAATGTTCCATGTTCGCTTTTATATTAACATAAATGCATCAGTTTTTGGGGACTGTGACACTAAAGCTAATTGGAAATATTTACTACTCCATTATATGGTGCATATTACAAATAAGGATTTATTATATGTCAAATACATGATAAGCAACTGAGAATTTGCAAGGCTTATAACTACGCTATGATTTGGGGGGGGGAGGAGAGGGAGATATAAAATGTGAGTACATCCCATGCGGTTTATGGTGGCACCTCAGGCTTCTGATATGATGTTGAGTGTTGGTCTTCTGTTTTAATTTTTATTTCATACTGTAATTCAACCAAAGGAGAAAATAATTCCTCCTGGCCAAATGCTCTTCTTTTCTTGGTTGACTCTTGTCATCATTTCAGCACTTCATCTCTTCATATTTTTTACTTTCCTTTTGCCTTTCTTTAGATTTTGTCCTTTTTTATTCATATAGCTTGTCAACTTCCAATTAAAATATAAAGCATGGCAATTCAGTTGTCACTAACAACTTTAATTCTCTTCTTTATTTCAAGTGTAAGTGAATTGAAATAAAATCAGCATGGGTTCATACTATTTCAAATTCTTATCTATCTGTCCAAAAGGCATTTTGTAATAATTAAATGTTACAAAAATGTTTTGATGAAAGAAACATGTTACATGCACAGACGTAGGTTGTACTATCAAATCTGTCACAGTCACCCCTCTGCCACTCTTCTTGGGACTGAGTGAAGTTGATATCTTCATCTGCTTATGTACCAGTGAACAATATACTTGTTTTCTTAAAATCTACAAGCTTCTCATGGAAGACATTGAGAGTGAAATATAATTCTCTGCACATACAAATAAACAGTTACACACCATGGTTTGGAAAATAGGTATATGGGAAATAGATGTAGGAGAGCAATACAAGAGATATTCCCACATCCCAGACTTGTGCAGTTAACTCAGGTTAAACTGTAATGATTAATGCAAGCAAATAAGATGTTTCTTCCCTTTATTTATTTATTTTCTTGTTTATTTATTTATTTATTTATTTACACGAGTAAAAAATAATGAAATTCTTTTAAATGAAATTCTGTATTGCTTTTTGTTTTACTACCTTTAAGGACCTGCATATATTTGCACAAAACTAATTATATCTAAATATATACTTATCTTTCGTATTCAGCAGAGCTAATGGTGTTGAATGCTGCATTGCTTCAGAGGATAAGATCACTATGACTTGTTTTTTGAAGTATATTTACATCTTAAAAACATGAAGTTGAGAACTGAAACCAATGAGCAATATCTCCCACGAATAAAGAGACTTTGTCCTCTTCACAGAGAGAGATATATGCTCAGATATTTCAAATAACTGTTAAGACAGACAGCTTTTAAACTACAATTGTCAACAGCAAACTTTATTGGAAGCAAGACAAGGGATGCTTTTCTTTCACCTTTGTTGTAAGAGTGAATATCACAATGGGCCAAATGGAGCAGAGACTCAGGAGGCTGAAGGGAGGGAGTATTAATAAAACGAGCAATTGGATTAGAATTGGACTTCGGCAGGGAATGGTGGATGAGAAGTTGATAGCTTTTGACTTGTTATTATATTAGGAAAAGGAAACAGATAATTCACAGTAGAATCAGCTATTTTTTCTATATAGTGTTTTATCCAGTTGTGGGTTTTGTTTTGTTTTGTTTTTTCCAAACTATATATGAAATAAACTTTGTTCTTCATAAAAAAGCAACTATGCATCTTTAAAGGGCTTACAGGAGGATAGAATTGTCTGATAATTGCTAAACTGGGAGGTCTAATTACCTCCACAGTTAATTAAAACTCTTTAACTGCCCTCTTGGTGTGACAATGATACTTTCTCCTTTCTAAATGAAAGTGTAAAGGTTAAACAAAGCAGCAATCTAGCAAACAGCCTACTAGAATTTGTAATCTGACCCTGAGATCTACTGTTTACTTTACAGAAATTACAGTGCTGGAGTGTAAAACAGGTGCAGAGCACTTGATACTGTTGCCCACTGCTATACAAATGACTTGCATTTTGCTAGGCACGTAGCATTTCCTGTGTTTCCTAAAAAACTCCAGAAAGTCCAGATTAACAAAGTGGAAAACTTGGTCTATTTCTTGGCTGTGACCTTGGCAGTGAGACAAAAGGAGATTGGCAATGTGAAGTATTTGTTATACACAAAAGAAAATACTTGCTACTGGAGCCCTGCTGACATATCTCAACTGCCTTAAACAATTGCTAAAGTTATCATTAGTAATAGGGGCATTTCAGCACTTGTTAATGTAGACAAGTAGATATCTATTTTGCCAGAACTACTTTATGCTGTTTCTGAGCTTTTCATCAATTTAAAAAAGAAAAAAGAAAGAAAAAAACAAAAAACCCTCACTTTATTATAGGTCATTTTACATGAAGTATGGGACAATTATTTTCCCACAGTCATCATGTTCCCCACCTTCACGAGAATGTTTCTGACCAATTCCACATTCAGAAAATGACTGCTAGAAATATTAGGTATCTGACAGGAAAGTTCTGAATGTGCTGCAGGAGATTATAGTATATGGCTTGTGGGTATGCATTATTGATTGCCTTAATAGGAGATACATATGGAAGTCACAATGTGTGAAATCTAACCAATCACATCCTGTGTCATATTAAGGATTCCTATAAATAAATTTAGAAATTTAGCAGGCCAATGTACTCCTGCATTTTTTTTTCCTAATCAAACAAGTCTCAAATTGTCCACAACCAATATTTTACATAAAGAGATAAGATTTAACATTCTTCAAATGAAGGAAGTTAAAAAATCGACCTTTTGAGGTTTGTTTAAAGATGTGTATCCTTGTTTATAATTCTGGTTAAACCCACTGTTCCACTTGCCTCTTTGATGTCAATAATCTTTAGGAAAGTATTTAGTTATGCACAATAAGCTTAGTCTACACTCTTAAAATAATAAACTTAGACTATGTAATTGTGTTTTCTCTTCTGTATCCAGAGTGTCTGCCTTTTGGTTTTCATCACCTTAATTAAGATTAAGGGATACCTTAATCTGATACTTTTTCAATCTATGATTGTGGGAAAAAAGGGTTTTAAAACTTTGTTCAACAAAGATACACTCTAAGATATTTAGAAGTATTTTGAATGAAAAGTGTTCTGCATGTAGGTTTTGCATTTCAAACAAAATAGCTGCATGTGTTCAGTTTGTAGTATCTCATTGGTAGAATAGTGAAAGAATATCCATTTTAAATTGTATGAACTCATTAAACTAGAACTTCAGAGACTTCTTGACTCCATTTTCAAGGCTTGTTCCTCCTTTGTTATATAGAGCTAAGCCACAAGGTTACGGGCCGTAAATTCTGCCAAATACAAGAGGGCTAGGTGGTGAGTTTAAGCACAGGATCCTTGATTGTCCACACTGCTTAATTATCAGCTTCAAGCCTGTCTCTGTTTTGACTGCTTCAGTTAGGTGTCTCCAAAACACATATGCTCTAGAAAGTACCTAACACTAAATAATGTGGACATGAGAAAATCTCACCTCACTTTGTGGTCGGATATCTAATTGCAACACTCTTTATATCACTACAACATCCAAAACCAAAGGAATAATATTTGTTTCATGAAAAAGTATTGGACCATTACTTTATTGATGTATTTTACATATGGCAAAAGTGTACATACGATCTTGTCATCTTAATAACTGTGGTCCCTGCTCCATTTGCTTTCTCTTAATATCCAAAATGTTTAAAGAATGACACTGCAGTACTGCAGACATCTTTTCTTAGTGCAACTTCTGATTGCAAGCAATTGGAAAGCTTGCAAGAAATTGACAAGCTTTCTAACGATTTCTTAGACTTCTGGTGACTTCTTTTAAAATGTTTGACCAGGTTTCATCCATTCATTTCACCTGAAAAGTTCTGTCGCAGCAAATCTGAATGTTTGCACAATGGGTGGTCTCTTGATGGTCAGATATTGCTACCCATTACTGTTTATACAAATAGAAGATTTTTTTTTTTTTTTTAAGTCAGCCAATAGTTTTGCTGCATACTTATGCTAACAAGAGGATTTTTTGTTTTTGCACTGCTCCATTATCTCTGGAGAGTCCTTAGCCTGTCATTATCATCAGTTTGTGCTTGATGCACAGTGCCACTCAGGCAGGATTTATCTTTCAGCTGTTAGCCAAGGTGGGATATATAAAATGTACAGAGAAATTTACAAAGAAACTGAATAATTGAGTTCCTTGGTAGCCTATTTCTAAACAGAAATGTCAGTTATCATTTCTGAATGTACATTCTCATTTTGTCATCAACAATATAGCATGGGAAACCCTTCTTGTTACAATTAGACACTCAGTTATACATCAACCATTGTAATTTTGGAAATGGAAAACATAAAGTGTTACTTATTTCCTTTGAAAAATAATGCATGCAGATAATTCTTAAAGTTAATACAACTTGGACAAGAATTATTTTTAACTTATTTTTAAATATTATTAAATTATATTGTAGGTTAACTAATAGACATAAAAATGAAATAAGCATTTCCTACCAGGTCTATAAACTATGTGCTTGTTAACACTTTTCAAAAACTAAAATCTGCAGTATGAAAAAGTATTGAAACTATATTTTTTTTTCTTTTTTACTTTCACAAATCCTCCATTTTTCCTTTCTGTACCCAGGACCAACAGTCATTCATGAATTTTTGTCTATGTGAACAATCCAAATAGATAGTAGGATTGTGTGATAAACTGTGTTATCACAGTCCTTGCTTCTAGGAGCTAAACTGTGTATCAGAGCTTCTAAGCACTACTTAAATTGGTGTGATACAGCCAAGTAGATGCAACTTGATCCCATGCATTGAGCATTTTACAAATCGGTATTAGTAAGAATAGAAGTTATAGCCAAAACCCACACTACACTAAAAAATAATTGCAGATAGGTATTGAAATAAAGGAACTTGTTGATTTTGTGCAATCTACTTGCATCATGATTCTCACAGTATTACAAAATTGTATTACATGTGCACTTTTTTGTTTGTTTTGTTTGTTTACTTCTTTTCTTGTTTTCCCTCTTTTCTGTTTGGGATTTAACATCAAAATCTAGTAATTAAAATCTTAACGGAGTAAGATAAAGTTATGATCATTTACAATCAATAAACAATTGTATTTAATTTACATGATTCAGTTTAAAAGATAAAGCTAGGTAGCTAGTTATATTTTTTGTTTAACTTGTGTACTGAATACAGTCATGTACAATTTACAGGAAGAATGATGATTTAGCATGTTAACGTTGTTTTAACCTAAAACGCTTTCAATTATTTTTCAGTTTTAAAAAGATTCCTTTTTCAGTTGTATTACAACTATTTCATTTAATATAAATGAAAACATGACTGTTGAAAAAACACCTCACATTTCAAGAATTGTGTCTTTAAAGCAACAAATCAAAATATAATAATTCCTTATATTTTCATTTCTGCCAATTTATTGACATCAGCTGAATCAGCAATCATAACTCCTTCTCTCCCATTACCCTTCAGTGCAGAGCCAAGAAATTTTCAGTGAGTTCACTTTCAAAAAAGTAACACTCTACCAAAACCACATTAGCTATCATTGCTATTTCAGCATGATTATATTTCAGAAGTTATATGCTGTTTGTCCCTGCAGCTACTGTTCCTGATCACTACAAAATTCAAATGTTGACAAAAGAAGCCATGTTGACTCTAGAGAAGCAGTGAGCAGTAAGTGCTAGTACTAGTTCATTCATTGCGCGTTGGATTCAGAATTGGAATTTAATTCTCCTTTTGAATGAGAGGAGAAAAGTGCAAGAGGAATTAGGATATTTACTGTGTTGGAATTGGTAAGTTCCAGCTTTCTGGGTAAACTAAGTTCTAATTACATTTACTGGATGTTAAAATGGAGGAGAAAAATGAAGGAAAGCTTTTGAAGCAGATGATGCCGGTCATGTTTTTCTTTTGATTTAGTTTGCATTTTATGTGGTTTGTTCTTTCAGTTATTGTGTGTTTAGCCAACCATCAGCTCCATCCTGAAAGTCAACAATAATAAAAATGTAAATCATCATCAAAAGCATGCCTTGCAGTGAGAGAACATTTCAAAGATTGTTTATCAGTTGTTCATTTTCTCCTGTCAGATGTTGAAATCTTTTACTTCCCATCATATTGCAGAGAAATGCAGTTTTACTGATAGTGCCTACTTGTAGCTAAGCTGTGAAAAAGTCACAATTTCATTTTGTAAAAGCAGTTATCACACAGAGTACTGCAGACCTAGGTTATTGGTCCTTATTTAGCAAGCTCACAGATAAGATGTCTAATTTCCTGGCCAAGCTTTTGGTGTGTGTGTGTGTGTAACTGTGTGTAACTGTGTGTATCTATTTGGGTGGGCCCAGTAAAATATATATTAATAAAAAATACACTGTGCAGTTTTTTCATTTTCAGAATGGAACTACAATAAGCACCAGCCACGAAGTCACTGTGAAAAAATAAGATTTTAATTATTAAATTAACTGTTAATATTATAGTACCGTATTTTTAAGTGCTGCATAAAATTTTAATTAGAAATATGCAATGTGTGGACTACCTGACTTAACACTGAGTACAATTTAATACAGACTCAATCAAGTTCTTCTGCTGTTGATTTAAGTTTGAAAAATTTCCATATCTAAATTAGGGCTGTTCTGAAAAATGCAGAGGAAAAAGATTTGTTAACCATTTTAACACAGACTTCTGTAGTAGAAAATGTGCAATAGAATACAAGCCTGTCTACTACCATCTTTCCATGGATGACTTCTCTGATTTGTTAAAATACTACTTCTATTTTAAACCAAATGAAACCTGTATCAACATGTTTTCTTAGCCTTTACAAATACTCAGAGTGCTAAGAAAAAATCTAAAATATTTTTTCTGATCTTATAAAAGGCAACACATTTTGTTATTGTCTTGGTCAGGTACAGTGAATAAAAGGTTAAAAGTGCTGCTTAGTCTACTTGAGTGAGAAATCTGAAGTCACAAAGAATTATTTGGAGAACTTTTTGTAGCTGTTTTTTGCATAATGCCTGGACAGCTTCTTAGCTGATGGTTTGTGGTAGTTTTCTCTTTTCCAGTTTGTTTGTAGCTCATACTTCTGAAAGAAATGCAGCTCCTGTAACAAACTTGTTAGAGGGATAAGAGAATGACTTCTTAGTGGAACTTCAGAATGAGTAGACCTAAGTTTGCAGCTTTTTATTTTGTTTTCTTTTTTTCCTGAAAGCCAAATAGTAAAAAACAGAACTTCATGCAAGAATTGAGGCCTCCTTGTTGCTTCTACTTTCTTTGCATTTCTTTGTTCACTACAGTGTTTCATAGGAGAGCATCCTGTCTTGAAGAATGTATACATTCTATACTTCCAGCTGCATTTGAAGTCAATAGAAGTACAAAAATAGTTTTGCCAGTGGCTTTGTTTGCACTTCTTTTTTTTTTTTTTTTTTCCCTAAATACTTCTTTCTTAGCACAGCAAAATGACAACTTAATTATTTTTAATTCTCAACTCATTTAATGATATAAACATGTCTCCACAAATACAATAAGGAAATGGCAGTTAAAAAATATATGCAGCTACAGTTACTGTATGCTACGTATATAGGTACCTGTATGTTGCTAGAACGGGTTAAAATGGATGCATTCATACTCGAGTTCCAAGCCCTTTGCCTTAAACTCAGATCTTGCATTTTATTTTATGCTTCAGTGTGTTGTTTTTCATAATTAAACAACTATCTGCAGAATTGTTCTTTAAATGTTTATTAAAGATTGTCTAACTCATTTCCTGTTGACATAAAATCGAGTGACAAAGTAACTGTTTTAAATAGCCGACATTCAAGAAAATTAAGGGGACTGTCCAAATGGGTTAAGTTTGTCACTTTCTTTTATTTATCCATGTACTTCACAGTGGATTTTTAAAATGTAGTCTTTACTTAATCTGAAAGACTTACTGTACAGTTTCAATTTATTTAAAATTAGCAGCCAGCCATTTTAGTGGATTTTAAAAGTCTGAACTCTGTAAGCATTGAATATACCCATGAACATCTGTCTAAAATGGCATCATTCCAAAGATACTGAGAAAGTTAAAGTTCATTTGGTAATTTTGTCAGTTGCTTACCTAGCATCAATTTCATAGGGCTTGAACTTGACTTTTGTTTTTATTGTTTCTCTCTTTCTGTTTTTGTTTTGAGAAGGAGAAAAGGTTTGATTCTGTGAAAAATAATCTGGAAGTCCTCTACACAACACTAAATCTAAAATGAGAACTAAACATTTTATAAATTCTGCATATTCACATTCGGACTTGCACATTTCAGTTATTAACAATTCCCAACTTCAGCTTTGCTGAGATCATTTTAAAAGAAGCATCCTTTATCTTACGATGTAAATTAAATAGCTGTTGTCAGATCTATTAAGTAGAAGTTGTTTTTTTCTTTATTTACCCCACAGCTGATAATAGAGTCACACAATTCACTCTAGACTGGTCTTCCCATAAGTTATAGCTGTGATGTCTCCAAAGGGATAAAAAAAAGTCATATTGTCTACTTCTCCACTTATTTTCATCATTACTTGTATTGCTATGCTATTATAAATCACATGAAATACTTTTTGTAGCTACAGGGCTCAAGAAGTATCTTCTATATTTGATATTTATTTGAGCACTAGAAATATAAATATGTCTAAATCTTACTGAACGGTGAACTGTGTTGTGCACAAAAACAACAGTTTAGATATGCTTGCAGTCATGCTGTATACAATCTCAAACATATATGTAATGTCTGTGCAGTATAGCATCCACAATTTTATTGCTCGATAAGCTATGAAAAGTAAACCAACATACTATGAGCCTAACTTTACCGTATAAGAGTGGAGAGAAGAAAAGATTTATCTTATGAAGCTATTACAGAGTGCTTTTGAGGACAAACCTTCAGTATTTTAACTATTCTGTAGTCTATACCTAACCAGATAATGAGCTCTGCTGAACAGAGACTGACTCTCTCCTCACAGACATCACAGAGTTTTTACTGTGATTTCTATGTTTATCTTCCTCTTTATTTTACTAGGGGCAAAGATAAAAATGAAAGTTTTTTTCTTGAGTAGTGAGATTTTGAAAACTATTATGACTTTTAGAGAAAGTTCCTTAACACCTGCATGGGCCCATCCACTTTCTACTTCACCAAACAGTTGTCATAACAGGTTTGGAGATCTTGAAAGAACAATCTTTGAAAGCAGTCGTATTTTTTGATAAAGTATGAATGCATGTGATTAATTGACTTCTAGACTTGTTGAGTGCTCCTAGACCTGCTTTGTTCTCCCCCATGGTACTTCCAACTCAGAGTTCTAATTTTTTGTTCTCATTTCTTACTACTCTGGAGATGTTCAAGACCCTCCTGCGTGCTTTCCTGTGTAACCTACTGTAGAGAACCTGCTTTAGCAGGTAGTTGGACTTGATGATCTGCAGAGTTCCTACCATTCTGTGATTTTATCTTTCTTTGTCATCCCCATGAAATCAGTGTGCAGGTTTTGAGAAATCTTGGGAAAGGGGTTTGGAAAAGACCTCTACTAGACTAACCTTATATAATGTGAGGGAACTTAGCAGAGCTGTTCTGTTTCTTCAGCACACGGTAATAGAATCATAGAATCATGGAATGGCTTGGGTTTGAAGGAACCCTGACGATAATGTCGTTCCAACCCCCCTGCAATGGGCAGGGCTGCTCCCACCAGATCAGGCTGCCCAGGGCCCCGTCCAACCTGGCCTTGAATGCTTTCAGAGATGGGGCATCCACAGCCTCCATAGACAAACCATTCCCATGCTTCACCACCTTGGAAGGAAAAATATCCCCTCTTTTAGTTCAAAGCCATTCCCCCTTGTCCTATCACTATCAGACACTGTAAAAAGTCAGTCTCCCATTTGATTATAAGCTCCCTTCAAGTACTGGGAGGTTGCATTGAGGTCTCCCCAGAGCTTTCTTTTCTCCAAACTGAACAAGCCCAACTCCCTCAACCTATCTTCATAGGTGAGGTACTTCAGGATTATGTGGTTTATTTATAAATAGATTAAACCACAGACAGAGAATTATGGAATGACTAGTGAAATAGGAAAGTGAAAAGACAAAAGGAAATGAACAGAAATTGAATACAAAAAATTCATTTTAAATAAATGAAATTACTATTTTACAGCAAAGGTGAGGAAGAGAAGTTACAGGGTCTCTTTTGTTGGAGCAGTTGAAAACCTCTCTGGTCAGTCTTGAGTTGGAGCTGGTCTCCAAAAGTACCTTCCAATCTCAACCATCCTGTGATTTTGTAGATCAGTAAGGAAATGTTACCAATAATCAATGAAAGAAAACTTGATAAACTTTCTGCCTGCTATTGTAATGTTTCTTTTACTTGAAAGTAATGTGATCTGAAGAGAAACAGCAGATAAATGAGATGCAATGAGATGCTTTCTTCATTTTGCTGTGTTTATGTGAAGAAAGGAAAAAATAACAAAGTAACATAAATGTAAGCACACAAAGCATACTTACTTCAATGCCTTCATATTCCCAAACACTGGTCTTGTTTCCTGCCTTTCAGGATCCACATACAATGATTTACTCTTTTGTGTATGATAAGTACAGAAATAATATAATCCATTTGAATAACACTGATAATGCAGACTATTTGTGTTCTCAAAAGCTTTTCTTTAAAAAAGAAGAAGAAAAAAAAAGAAGAAAAAAAAATCCCCCAAAAGAAAGTGCATTGGTTATCTAGTTATCTGGGCAACCCTGATATATCCTCCTCAGCAGTAAATATGTTCTGTTTAGAGCACTTTGTCTGTTAAACCTGGTTAACAGAACATCCATTTTTTTTTGCACAGAACTGATGTTGCTAGAGCTGCAGGGACTAAAAAAATTGAAAGTCTCAAAAAATCTGCAATATGGAATGATTTTCTATAATGCTGTTCAGTAAAAATCGTAGAATCATAGAACAGAATCACAGAATATCCTGTGTTGGAAGGAACACACATAGATCATTGAATTCAACTCCTGGTTCCACACAGGACCATTCTATATCTGATAGCACTGTCCAAACAAGTCTTGAACTCTGGACTGACTACTGCCCTGGGGAATCTCTTCAGTTCTCAACCACCCTCTGGTGAAAACCTTGTCCTGACGTCCAACTTGACCCTCCCTTGCTATCACCTCAGGTCCCTAACTGGAATGCTTTTAAACGTAAGCCTGTTTCATCTCAAAATAATATGGATCTAAAACATTCAAAGTTATTTAAGCTTTATCAGTAAAACTAAGTGGAGGCTGCAAAGTTATGATTACCATAGAAGTATTTATTTGTATAAGTACATTCAGTTGTAAATATTTAAGTAAAAATAAGAAATCAAAACTGCATTGAAATCAGGGTATAGAATTTAGCAATTTTTTTTTGCAATATTTATCATCTTATAAAGTAGCAAATGTTTATAGAGGCATTTTTGACACATATTTATGACAGAGTTGTGTAATTCTGGAAAAATAAGCATAATGGAGGGGAACTGCTTATTTCTGACAACTCAGTTACTGAATGGCTCTCATGGATCTGCAAATGACGATTTTATTTACCAAACAACCAGAGCAGTTACAAGCCACATAAATAACACTGAAGTAACAGGTCTGGAGAATCTGAACTCACATTCTACTTGCATTAAAACCAGTTGGGCTTAAAATTAAAGCTTTTTCTTTTTTTTTTTTTTCCTTTCTTTTTTTGGAATGTGATGTTTTACATTCGAGGTGTTTGCCCAGCCCCCTGCATCTGAACAGACTCGTATCAGATGTGATCTGTGCAACGCACAACCGCACATTTCTTTACTCTAGTGCTTAATCTACTTGCTGCCTTTAATTGAAAAAGGTTGGATTATTGTTTTTCATTTAAAGCTTTCATCAGCTTTTAAAATTGATAGCGCCTATATTCACAAGGGATTAAAGAAGAAAATAAGTATACATTTTTACAGCCTTTATATCACATAATTTGCCATTGAAATTAATGTGTATCATCTTGAATTATTATTTGATCTTATACATAAGTGCTCTACTGTTTAAAAAGAGTCTTAATAACAAATCTACCAAAGGCAGTTCAAAGCCTTTTTATCATTTTTTTTTTTCATTAGTATCTCCCATTTTCATTTCATTGCTTTTGTTCCTTACCACCTTCTTCATCCAGAAAAATAAGTAACAGCCAGTGTCGCTTTTGAAATGGAAAAATGGTTTCAAATCACTGGCAAAGCTTAATGACTTCTGACTGCTGAGATATGTTAATTTAAGCCAGACCAAATGTTCCTCAGCTGCAAATATTTGGTGTTGTTCACTGGGAACTGGCAAGATTTATGAGGGCCCACTGGCAAAGGCTCTCTGCTCACATGCCTCACATTACAATTGTTTCACATGTTAGATGATAAAAGGCTGTTTGAAAAAAAAGAAGGGGGGGGTGGAAATCAACTTTTCACAGAAAATGTGTATAGGCCCAGAAAGGACTCAGAAAGACAGCTACCCTTTTTTTTTTTTTTTTCTTTTCAGTGAATCTTCTCAAATAACCATTTAGCTTCTGAATTAATGTGGTATTCTCATGCCAATCTACATTCTTTTAATCCTCTCAAAACATCAAAATCCATGTGACTGGATGGTTCAAAGCACTGGTAATGGAGCATAGAGAACTTTAATTTTTTCTGCTTCTTGGTGGCCAGTCCAAACAGTGCAAGCTCATAGTGGCCAAAAGTTAGTAACCTTCAGCTTTTTGGTTATTTTGAGAAATGAAGTTAGTGATCTCAGTTTAATAATAAGTAGACCAACATAGTAATAAGTATTCACACTTTAAATCCCACAGTATCTTATGCTGTCTTGATAGGGGATAGGACAGAGACCAAAATGTCCAAATGTCCTCTGAGAGAAGGTACTTGTGGGTACTTGTACATCAATAGGGAAAAAAAAAAAAAAGTGAAGGCATTCCCTGCTAGTCTGGATATTAGCTTGAAAGTATGTAAATTAGGAAACATTAAGACTGTCATAATGCATCAATAAAAGCAAATAATAATAATTATTGAAAAAGCATAAGTGTGATGTTCTGCAAGCTATGTTCATGTATTACCCTTTTTTCATATATGCTTAAAGGGAATCCTTCACCTTCTGTATCAATTAAAAGGGAAATGAATTCCAGACTGGCTTAATTCGTTCTTTAATTTGTAAGTGACTGTACAATATTGTATTTCTAAATATTTCTATATATTGTAACAGTGTTAGATCTTTCTCTTTTTCGAATGCAGGAGCCAAAAAGTAGTATTTGCAAATCACAGTGTATAGATAAAAGAATGAAAGCTTTCTCTGCTGAGTTAAACAACACATTGCCTGCCTACTACTCATGCTTAAAATCTTAAGGACAAAAATAGTTTTGTTTTCCCCGTCTGTCTGAGGCTATTTTTGAAAGCCTGATTGCTGCTTTCATACAGACAGGTAACCTCAGCACTCAACATACTGGCTTACCACTGCTGATTGTGCTTTAGTGTTTTACCACAGCTTTTTGTATCCCTAATTTGTCCCATTACCTGATAGAATAAATAGGTGCTGCCACAATTCACAAAGAAGAATGATGCCGCGGATTTATTTGCACTGAATCAGTGTCCCCACCCCACGACAAAGCAAAAATTCTGTAGTGTACAGAAGTGTTAGGGGCATCCTACGCTGAGTAAGCGTCAGAGAAAATTCATCCAAACTTTATGGTATGGATATTTGCAATCAGAATAGATTAACCCTGATTATACAAATCAGCTACAGTGAAGGTCTACTAAGCACAGAAATGACTGCTCTAATCATTATAAGGTAATAACTCCTGGGCAGCGTTCATGGTTTCCTCTGAAGCTGGTGGGAGCACTGTAAGTGCTAAGCGTGTTCCTGTGATTTTGAACAGGAAAGACAAATGCCTCTGTGAGGGTCAGAGTGTCCCCTTGAGTGGTAAGAAATTGTTTGCACTTCTTCAAATTCATGTAATGGTTTTTGCTGACAAGAGAAATACCTGGAAATAAATAAACCAGATACTTGTAGAAATATTTCTTAACTGGAGTATGGAAAACTGGAGTATGTCCATACTTGCATTTAGGCTGAAACAATGTATTGTTTGTTCCTTAAGGAAAAATTATACCATGAATTTGTGTGCTAAGTACTTTAAAGTTGCTCTTCAATGGGATAAAAGAAAAAAAAAAAAAAAAAAAAAAAAAAAAAAAAAAAGCTGACAGCCAGCAAAAGAAAAAAATCCTAATTCTTTTCTTGCATTAAATATGACACAGATTGTAAAATACAATATTTTTACCCTTGAAATGTTTAGAAGTATTGACATTCTGTCCACTCAATTGTCAGCTTGTCTTTAGAGATAGAGCTTCCAGGTTGCTAGCATTTAGTAAACTGACACTGATCTCTATTCTTTAAACTTGTATGCAGCTATGAGCAATTCTTGGCTTAAGAAGCCCTCCACGATATCATGTATGGTTATTCTTGCTGTGGGCATTTAAAAATTTTCTTTCTGTCTTTATGTCTAATCTTCCTAATCTGTATTATTGAATAAGCCTTTTTAAAGTTTTACTATAAGTCTCAATGAAGCTTGAAAAGGTATTTGGGAATAATATGGGCTGCCATTCCTTGGGGGGATATGAAAGTTTTGACTTGTGCTACTGGAGGGGAGCTCCTGAATGCCAGTGAGGGCTGGTGCGGAATGAGAAGCTGCAGGACCCATATAAAGACAGAGTAAAGAGCTGGTGATGTTAGAGGCAGACCTGGGAGGGAAGAGATCTCCCTTTACAAGTTCTTTGGTTATTCGGTAGGAATCTGTGTATGCTAATCGGGCAGCACCAAATCAGGTTCAAGAGTCGGAGGACCCAGCCTTGTGAGCTTGAAAGCATATTCCAAGTCAGAATCCTTACTCAAGGAAAACTCGTATGGAATTTAAATAAATAGTAAACAAGAATGGCTGAAATAAAGAAGTTGCTCCTTTGTGTACCAAATGGAAATATAAACAAAATTAGCTGCATGTTACTAAACATTAAAGCAGGAAAAAGTATAACATTGTAGAATAAATTGCCAGGCTTTCCCAGTGAAAGTAAATGACATTACTTGATTTCTCTGCCATTATTTATATTGCTAGGTTTACTTTAGAGTGCTAGAGAAGTCCATTATCATTTAAATAAAGTTTGTCATGTTTTACTCCTCTTGGCACGCAAATTCTTCAAGGATAAAATGTCTGTTAAATTTCTCTGTTTTCATTCATTCCTGCTTAAATGATGAAGCACGAGTTGCGGCATTTAATGTAATAAGAGTATCATTAATTTTCTGCTAAAATGTTTCTGCATGTGGACGTGCAAAATAAGTACCTACTGTGCCATCAGTTGGTTAAAGAATCAAAATGAGGATGACAGTGTTTTTCTAAAGAAGATTTCTCTGAATCTTTCCACCCACAGGCTCTGTTGAAGGCAGTAAATAGTCCATTTTTGTTAATGAAGCTTCACTCATACAGCTGGGATTGTTTAATATTTTACGAGTGTTACTTTGTTTTGCTCTCAACGATCTCAGGCAGTTAAGGATTTATGAATCGTGTTTTTCTCAGCCCATCTGCGGTTTCCTATCTTCCCTGGCCTTGAGAATATGTTTAAATTTATTAAAGCGAAGCAAAGGCTCATTATTTCAAAGGAGAGCCAAAGTGACACAGTGAATTGGTTATTAATGGAAAGGCACTGCCATAGGGCGATTGAAATTTAATGATATCCTACAAGAAAAAAATGAGGGTGTCACTTTCCAAAAAGTCATGCTAAATGCCAGCCTTTTTAAGGTCCTGCCGCTAATTTTATGCCTGCGCACAGTAATGTTTTCAAAAGCGTTTAGGAAACACGGACCAGTGACTGTACTGATTATCCTTTTCACCTTCTCGCCTGTTCCAAATGGGTTTGTGCAGTGAGCGATTTAATCTCTAAATATAGGGAACGTTAAAAAAAATAACATTGCTGTTTTTCACAAGCTAAGGGCCTTTTGCAATCCTCCAGAGATGGACTTGCAAATATGCTATCTCCATATGCTCACAGTAAGCTCTCAAACTGGCTCATCACCAAAAAAAGAAAACAAAAAAACTTCAATCACTTTATTTCTTCTGTATTTCTGTCATTCAAGAGATGTTTTAAGTACACAGAGTACATTTATCAGGAATTAAGTCACACGTGATACAAAGAAGATTAGAGCTTATTTAGGGACTCCTGAAATGTCTCAGTTTTCTCCCAATTGGATCACATTTTCCTGCAGAAGAAAATCTTTGTTTCCTGAAATAGCTTCCAGTTGTCTCTGGATTGTTAGTTCGTAATACAGTGTTGGTATACACTTTATCACTTGCTTTTGTCAATTTGAAAGGCAAGCTAAGCAATTTTCTGTCAAAATCCAGTGTATTACCAGATGAATGTTGGTTTTTGTTGTTGTTGTTTGTTTGTTTGCTCGGTTTGCGCTTGGTATAAGTGCAGACCACAGAGGATTGATAGCATGGAGTTTAGGTGACTGCTGAAAGAATTCCAGGTGGAAGAGGGAGATGAGGGGCGGGGGGGGAAATACCTGCATTAAGACTGCAAGGCCAGGCTGACGGAAACCTGTTGATGATTTTGATGCTCAATGGAGTATTATTGTTTAATGTTCCAGTGCTAGTGATAACTGTATTGTTCCTTCTAGTTACATGTTTAAACACATGATTTACTACAACTATAACCATGTTTAAGTACAATTGAGGAGCACAGATTGTGGATAAATCATGGATAACACAAGGTCTGTGTAAATGTCTGGACAGAAAATAGCTTTTGATAACCACGTCAAAAAAGCAGGCTCTACATTAGACACCTAACAATGTCAGATGACTGTTCCTTTGTAAAAGCAGAAGTGACAAAGGATTCTCATGCCATGACAACAAAGCTGCTATGGCTACAAAAGCTATTGTGTGACTTTCCTCAGTTCTTAACCATCGTGATGAAGAATCTCCTTCAGTGCTTCCCTGTAGCTATTCTCCCAAGATATCAGATCCCCCAGAAAGCATACAAATACTAGCAGAGCAAAAAGGGATAGTGGCATAAAAGGATATTTGGTATCAATCATCCCACACTAGTACAGAAATGGTAGAAGTCTGTGGTGCGAAAGACACTCTAGGTCATCTGGTTCATCCCCCTGCTGGTGCGGGAAACATTCCCAACATATATTTTCTAGTGCCCTGTCCAGTCTAGTTTAAATACCTGATGCAACTCATTTATATTTATACTGTAATTTTCTTACAAACATAAATATAAAACCAAACTCCAGACTTTGTCCTTGACAGACACATTAGTAACAAATCATTTTCTAACCTTGCTTATGGTAAATTTCCAACCATGTACTGACAAGTAAACAGCATTTTTACCTTTTTTTCCCCCCCCTTTTTTTTAATAACTCAGAATACTTTAGGTTCAAAGCCTCAACAAATGAAAAATGAGCAAAACAGAGAAAAAAAAAGTGAAATGATAGTACTGTGTTCTTTCTAAAGGAAGAAATGCTTTCCTTTCTGGAGGCGTGTATCTGACAAACATCCCCTGCACGCAGCCCCTCCTACACAGAAGATAACCTGTGGTCTTAAATATACCATCTGCCGTCTGAATGCCACAGAGATGTAGGCAGCATGAGTGCAATAAAGACTGATAGTCACCTCCCTACTTCTTCTCTGGTAACATCATTGAAAGGAAAAAGCCAGATTTGGAACACTTTCTGCTATAGAGCAGAACGCTGTGGTTAGAGATCCCTTTCTGTTCAGTCTGTGGAAGAGTTGCACCAGGTTGGAGTTATTTACAGAATGGAGCCACATAGGGTGAAATGAGTCCTGGGAAGGGAAGAGTAGAAGACATGGCTTCACAAACCTTGATCTTGAATTGGGTTGGTGAGTGCTGGTAACACAGCCTGTTGTATAGCAAGTAAACACTGCTGCCCTCTTCCTAGAGCAACAAAGTGAGAGCACCTCACTGTCATTACCACCAGGATCCTTGCAGCTTCTGTGAGGTGCTAAGCGTCTCTGTCACTTACAGTACTCAAAAGGACAAATCTTGAGACTGGATGCAAAAAGTATTCTACCTAGCACTGTGCCTTCAGGGGTGCTTTCAGTTGAATGGGGCAGGGGGCCAGGAGAGTCAGAATATAAGGTTGGTAAGACCAGCAAATGCTGTGTAAACTGAAGCATAAAATGTTATTTGCATAAAATGTTAAAGAACACAGGGAGAAATGGTGCCTCAAGGGCCTACAACTTGAGTTTCTTAGCTTCCTGTTTTAACTATAAACTTATCATCCTATAACCTTTCTAACAAAGACATAAACACTTCAGCTACATATATTTTGATTGTTTCGTGACAGTTTACTGGAGGCTTAGCAATGACAGATTTCTTCATTGTCTTTTTGCCAAAATTTGTCCTTTAAGTCATTTTTGTTGACTGCCCCTTTTAGCAGCTCACCTCACAATGAGAGAGGAGACAATTAATGGGAGGGTGATTTATCACTGCCAAAAACTGTCAAGGACTTCTGTTGTAGCTAGAGAAAAAGCAATTTCACATTATGGCATTTCATTCCGAATACATTGTATTTACAGCTCACAGTTTTATTTTCAGAGCCTATTATCAGGTGAAACAGTTGCATCTGAAATGTTGTTTGTGACATAGGTGACCTGTTAGGATTTGATAAGTATTTACGCCAGAGCACAAGGGGCTCACACATCTGCTGTTGGCAGAAGCAATGGAAAAAAATAACCTGGAAATGAGGCGTTTGATTTTTCTGGTTCCTACACTCGAGCATCTGTTGCTATAATTAAGTGGCATTCAGTAATTGCAGAGCAATGGTGAAATAAACATATGCATTCTTGCCAGCTTTTAGGATTTGGTGTCCTTACAGTAGGAGAGACAAGCAAAGTGACTTCAGCAAGAACAAAGGGTTCTGTAACAAAGTTTAACAATTAACTTTTCTATAACATAAATAGGAATTTTACAAGGAAAAAGAAATAAAGGAAGGAAAAAAAATCTAAATTGGCTAATGGCTTTAGTACATTTGAACAGATCACTGCAAGAGGTAAAGCACAGTGCTGAACTGGGGACATGTTAGTGCTTTCCTGTTGAATGTACATGGCTCCCCCGAGGTTGTATTTAGAAACTAAAAATTGTGAATGCAAAGGCAGAAGTGTATTACACAGACAGAGTTTCTGTTGAAATGTACTGCTTGAATTTGAAGAGGGAGCTGAGAAGTTCTCTGCAAGTGTCCCTGTTGCCTTTGTTTATGCAGCAGTTTTGGTGTAAATGAAAACAGAACCTGATGGTCAGGATTGGTTAAGAACAATGATTAAAACATGTTTTTAAAAAGAATCATTTATAAAATGTCAGTGAATCAAATGTTCAGTATTTTTAGTGAGATTCCCTATACCATCCTGTTTGTTAGAAGCAGTATAAACAGATTTATATAAGTATATACATTTCTGGGAGAAGTTACAAGTCAGAACACTCTCTTATGTGATAAGAAACTTTGTGATGGCATTTTTTTTTACTTCTAAAAATAGACTGTCCAAGAATTTATTTCAGAAACATTTACATTAAAAATAAAAAATAAAAGTCTATGGTTGCATTGCCGTATCTATGTAACCCAAAAGATTCGTGGCAGATGTAGCATGTTATAAATTCTGGGAGCCTAAGAACAGAAAAGAGTCTCTGGCTCTTGCTGTCCGTGGAGGCCAATAAAGAGTGAGCATGAAAAAGAGCTATTAGTATTGTTTGAGGAGGCCATTCTGATATATGCTTTGGCACTTTCTCTTGCATGATCTGAAGCAAGTTTTGCATTAACTGCATGTCTGCCTTTTTGGCTGGTGGATTAAATAAGAAAAAACACTGCAGTGGGTGGAAAAAAAATGAAGTAAGGTATCTTTATGTATACACACAAACATATTCATGTAAAAGAGCTCCTCCAGAGGTAATACCTCCTGTTATTTTGTTGACCATGATGTCTGAATGTTGGTGTTGGTGGTATGGAAATAGAGGTTGAGCCTTTCCACCAATATGCTGTTCCATGTTGTTGCTATGTGACACATGGCAGCGGAGGGGCAGTCTTACAAAATGGCGTCTGACGTGGGAATGCATATGAAGCAAAGGGGTGTTGTTGAATTCCTTCATGTGGAAAAAATGGCTCCCACTGACATTTGTTGATGCTTGCTGAATGTTTATGGAGACCAAACAGTGGATAAGAGCACAGTGAGGTGATGGAAGGTGCATTTCAGCAGCGACAGTAGTCACCTTCAGTGGTGCAGATATTTTTGAGCATGGCACGCAGGCTCAGTTCATTGCTGGTGAAAATGCACAGATAATAGTGGTGACTGTATTCAAAAACAGTGTTTTTTAGCTGAGAATTTGCTCTATCAAGCAGTGTTATTGTGCTCTTTGTATCTGTTGTAGTTTCCCTGGAAAAAACAGGAGGCATTATTTTCAGAGTGACATAAGTACATACAGATAGAAAAGAGAGATAAATAAAGCAATGAGAAAAAATCTTATTTACGAGAGGTCGAGCGAGGTTGAAAAGTGAAAGTAGGTGACAATTCCTTCCTCAGTTTTCATCTCGCACGTTGTTTTACATGGCTGTAGCAAGCCATAACAAGTCAGAGCTTTAAATAACTGTAATATGTATTGCAGGGTTACAATCTATATGACTTAATTAAATGTAAATGTCAGGTTGCTTTTCTCACTTTATTGTTCAGAGAGTGAACCTGAATGTTAACTAATTTTGTTTGTAAATGCAAATGATTTGAGAGCACATACAGCTTTGAACAATGATAGATGATTATTTTTAGCTTCATTTAATTAAATCAGATGATAATTTCACTATCTACATTTAAAATTATTTTTGTATATATATATTTCTGTGGTGTACTGCTGACAGTTTAAGCTACTCGGACTTGAGGAGATTGTTGTATAAAAGAATGATACTAATACATGCAGATATTGCTTAATTTGCTTAACTCCTTTTTTGTTCCACAAGTGTGCTGTTGGATTTTTATGTTTTTCTGGGAAACATCATGGAGCAATGTTTCTAAATGAGGTGAGAGTCAGGAGACTTTAATTGCACTTCAGGCCTTGCCAGCGACCTGTTGTGTGACTCTGGGCAATGCACTTCAGCTCCTTGTGCCTCTGTTTCCCACTCTATTCTTGTATATCAGAATTCTTTCAGGAAGGAATTCTCTTTTAAGAGTTCACATAGGACTTTGATTTCCTTTTTGAGCCCTAGGCACTAAAAGTAAGTATTTTCACATTAAGTATTTCAGTGAGCAATGCTGTAAGCCTTTTATTTTTTATGGAGGCAACCCCACAGACTGTGGCTCTGAGCCTGCTCTTATCCTTGCATTGGCTTCTGTTTTTGAGCGATTTGAATAGGGAATACGGCATTAGTACCTCTTATAATCAACATTCTTCTGCCAACATCCATTCTCAGCCTATTAAAAGAAAAAGATAGTTTTGAGAACTCTGTAAATAGTGAAAGATCTATTATGCTGTCCACTAAAAACTTAGCAGAGGCTATAGGAGTGATTTTAATTGAGATTTTTACAACCGTTTGATAACACTGTTTTGATCACCGTATTTAGGGCTGGATTCCAGCAGTGGACATAAAACCTCTGACTAATCCACCGAGTCACCCAGTCCCTGTCATATATTGCTTAATGGCCCATGCTGACAGGAATTACAATAGCTTTCTAGTTGGATTTTTTTGTTGGTTTTTTTTTTTTTTTTTTTTTTTTTTTTTAACTTTATGGGCACAAACCCTTATGTAAGTTCAAAACTCGAATTTGTAAAAAGTCAAGGAAAACTTATTAGAGCTACACTAAGCTGCAGACTTTTTATTTACAAGTGTATAGAGTCTGAAATCACATATAGTATAAGTTAATGACTAATATTCCAACTTTGGTTGGTTAATGTTTGCAGGGCACTTACAGATGCTAGAATAATCTCTAATGTTTTTGCTCAATCTGCTCTGGAGATGGATGAAATAAATAGTTTAAACTAATTAATGTAACACCAGCTGTTACAAGTGCTTGGCAGACGTCTGTGAGTTTTGATGGGCAGAGAGCGGCTGTTGTACTTGACTTTATTTTAGTACAATGTTGATCACAGTGTAAGCTGGAATAAATGACGAGCCAAAGGAAGGAACAGAGGATAAATTCTGTGTAATGTAAAATAAATATTGCCCTTTTTCTGAAAATATTTTTGAGGTCGAGGGAGAGTTATAGTGGACTTCTATTAAGGCATAAGTGCTGTGACAGAAGCTGTTGTAACCATGCTTGATATTAACATGTTTTACAGAAGCTGCAAATGTATACATACATTTACAAGAAATCAACATTGCATCTAGTTTCCAAAATGTCTTAAGGCTTAGTGTGAGCACTTGGGCTGTGTATTTCATTTCTACCTAGTAATTGCTGCTAGAAATACTGTTTAGGACAGACAAAGAAATAAAAATATTAGTTTTAGAAATGTAGCATGTTTGTAGATAATAAGTTGTATTTTTCTGCTATTTGTATGCATTTAGTTGTATCACACATTCTTATTTATTTTGCACTCCAAAAAATGAGCAAAAACTCTCAAGGTGCAAAGTAGTTATATCATCCAAAACTTAGTTTTTTGTGAGGTAGTCATAATTTATCACTTCATGGTCAAAAAAGCCACAAAGCTTGAAATATATTTCTCTCTCTCTACATATATATTCATTGTTTCCACATTATTTAATAAGAAGTTTAAGTATCCAAATAACTTCTCTCCTGAAGTTGGAAGGTAGAGCAATTGTGCTGTGATAGAGAAACGATGTCTGCTATCTCTCTTCGTGCCAGCATTAAGATAACAGTGTCATTGTACAAATTGTTACCCTGTGAATGTGTCTAATAAGTTATTATAGTGTGCTGAGCAGATGGCAAGTGTGCTCCTTGAAAGAATTGATGGATGGGATATGATGTCATCAGTGAGATGACAAGGTTCACAAGGTACTTGACCTCCAAGAATAAGTCCTAGCTGGTTAGAATTCTAAATGGTGAACTTTTGTGACATTGGCTAAATGGGAAATATGTGCAATTTGTATTTCTTTATGGTAGTGTTTACCCTCTTCACTGAACTCCACATAATGGGATTTGGTCCCTGAAGACCTGGAGATATTGTTGGAAGGTTTCACCCTGTAACCTTCAGAGGCTTTCAAATACAAATCTATATGTCTAAACTTTAACAAAATCCCACTGTATGGTATTTATGAAGTCAAGTTCGTATCTCTACCTTCCTTTCCTGTATATATTTATGTAGAAAGAATTTGATTGAGACAATCAATTAATTTCATGTGTTCTCTCAAAAGAGAAAACTGCTGACTCAATAAGAATGTACAAAGCATAAAATCATATTTTGCAATTTTATAAGAATGTGCTTAAAATTATGAACTATCCTTCTATGCCAAGGATATGCTAATAATTTTATTTATGACTAGGATATCTATCTCTAAATTGAATATGTATTTGATTGTCCTACCTACCTATTCCTTTGTCTAGGCATCTTCCTTTTTATTCTGTTCCCAATTATAGTTAAAGTTAAATTTCATTGTTGAAAAGCAGGCTTCTCAAATAGCCCTCTTAGTTCTTTGCATGATTCATGAAATGAATAAGATGCATGGGAAAGCCTGAAGAGAAACCAACTATTTAAGAAGAGGCAACGCAGCTGTGTGGGATAGACACCTATCTTCTCCTCTTTGTTGTACAGTGAATTGAGGCCCTTATTTACAGAGACTGAATAACCTAGACTGAGAGTGTCTACCCTTCATCTCTTCAGACATTCCATAAACCCCACTGATTACAAAGTGAGCTATTTGTATGTATTTTTTATGAGCAATTACGCAGCTAGACATATGCTTCAAAATCTGGAATTAAAAGTTTTTATTAATAAACTGTACATTGGAAACAGAAGAACATACAAGGGAATATAGTGAGAATATATCAATAAGAGAACAATGGAAACAAAATGAATAAATGAATACTAAGTATATATATTATGCCTTTTCTGCAATTAAAGTTAAAGGCAAAGTGTTTGAGGTCATTTTTATTAATCCATGAAATTCAAAAGCTTTTTTTTTCATTGATTTATCTTTATTTTGGCATGACCAAAGTCAGGAAGGTAGGCAGAAGAGACATGACCATAGTAGTTAGCCTTTTTAATTCTTTTAATAAAACACTCATGATTTCTTAAAATGCTTATTGCTGTCTTGCTCCTTTCAAATGAGGAAATGTATTTCTTGTGGAAAACACTACCATATTTTTTGATTGTTTGCAGAACTAAAGATCAGTGCTATGTACAAAAAAAAAAAAAAAACAACCAACCAAACAACAACAACAACAACAAAAACAGCACAGCAACAGCACCTATGAGAATTCATACATGCATACCTGTTCTGAATTCCTTATGCTATTTATTTTCAACATGGATGGTTCTTTGATATATTTGAATATTCATTTGATAATGTAGTGCTTGCTTACATGAACGGAAACTAGGAAAGCAGATGAAAGTACTTCAGATCCTATGAATAAAAGCAGTGTCTTTTTTACATTTCATAATGTTCTGACTTTAAAATAAATAAAAGTTGTTTGTGAAATTTCTGCTACTGGGAAATATTGATCCATTTTTAAAATAAGCTTACAGGTGCAATAACGCTTTCATAAACATTCTTCAAATTGCTTCTGTCTTTCCCCTATAAATAAAATGCTGAGGATTCCTAAAATCTGAATTACAGAAAAGCTATGGATTGAGTGGTAAATGTTATAACAAAGTATCAATTTTAGAATAATTACTTTGAAAATATGAATTACAATTTAAAGTTGCCATCTCTGTATTGATTTTAAATCCATGTCCTTAATCAGTGAAGCCAGTGCAGCTGTTTCACACATGATGTAGCCTTGTATCTGGTTTTCTTGGTACAGAAAATGTATAGTCAGTAGAGGGTAGCTGGGGAAGCTCTCATATCATACTTTTCCTTTTACTCCAGTAATAAAGGCAGCAGTATGGTGCCTGCAAGAAATAATAACTTATTTGTATATGACTTGTAAATAGTTATCTCTTTACAAATAGTTTACTATCCATATTGGGTTACTCTTCCTTGATTTCTTGCCAGTTTGCTTAAATATGTCAGAAGAGGAGAAACCTACTCAAGAAAAGTATTAGTAGGGCAGCAGAGAGATGAATCTTTAAATATGTTCACTAACTATACTATACACAGTCTGGTAGTGGGTTGATTCAATGGATTTTGTTCTGTTCGTTTAAAGTAAACTGTTGGCTATATGGATGTCCACCAGTTTGTTAGCATAATTAAATAATACTCTGTGAAAATCCCTAAAGTCATTCAGATGAGTTTATCAAGTAATTTGACAGATTATTCATTCGAGTTTTCAGTTTTTAATAAAACAGAAAGAGTAGAATCCATATTTCATATAATTATGATAGATGTATTGATTATGCAGTGGAAGGATGTTCAGTAGCTATGCCTTCTCTACCCACACACATGTATACATGTATGTGTATGTGCTAGAGGTACATAAAGTTTTAATTCAAGGTAAATGAGTGTTCTCTGAGCTCTCTTTGCCATATGGCCCCTGTGGAGGATAGAGGGCCCTGGCTAGCTTAAGCCTGCCATATGGACCTGGTGGAAAAAGGTAAGTCTTACACACAGAGCAAACCTACCATATGGACTGGGTGGAGCACTCAAAACTCTAAACATTTCTCATACACAAGGGCCTTTTACACAGAAGAATGTAAAAACATGCATAATACATTACACAACAAAGCCATTGAAAAATGGATCAATTGTTTAGATTTAATATGATGCTTTCAAGCAGTGCCCAAAACTATATAAATAATCAGGGTTTATTTTGAAATAGTAAAGAAGATCATCAATCATTTACAGCTGACTATTTTATTTGCATTTAACATCTGCTGTATAATGGGACTGTACAATACCACCCTTAATGCTGTATGAAAACAGGACAGCCAAAAATAGTGGTTGGTGATAGGGTTAAAACCAAATTTATCTGAATGTATTCCCTCATTGTCTTTCTTTCCCCTCTGATGTTAAACTGAAAAATAAATTTAACACTTTGTGTAAAACTGTGTGACAAGTCCTGGACTGAGAAATGTCATCTACATTCTTAACTCTTTTGGGCAATAGGCTTAGAGCAGCGATTCAACTTTATTTGAAACTGAAAGGATCTGTGCCAACCGAAGCTCAGCTTTTTGGATGTCTAAGATGCCTGTTGCTTTTATGTTCTACAAATCTTTATTTGCCTTCCACTGTGAAAATGATGCTAGATAGTGGTGTTTTCTTTCACAGACCAAAGTGATAGTAAAGTAGCATAGTAAAATGACCATCATATTTCAAACCACTGGGCATCCTTTTTGATCCTTCCTATGCATTCCCATGTAATCATAAATCCACTGGCTTGAATTATTTATAATATATATAAAAACAAAAAACAAAAAACACACCATACCACATACCAAGATTCAGATCAGGAGTACTTCAAAAAAGATTATGCCAAAATATTGGAAAATGCAACATAAATTATATTTTTAAAACCTTATTTTCTATTTTCTTTCTGTTCTGATAATGATTTATATATTTTTTCACTGTTTTACATGCAAAAGTGAATAAGCAGAGTAGAAGTCAAATCTATTTTGGTTTGCAAATAGGAAGATTATTTAGGCTACTATGTCCCTTCAAATTTTTTTAACAATCTTTTCATTTTCTTGAGCTATATATTTTTTCCACTGGTCTTTAGTTAGACCAGACATTTCAATAAATTGACTCATTTCTTCATACACTGAAAAGGGAAAAAACAAACAAACAAACAAAACCCCAACAATATATGTTTCTGAAAAGAAAAATGAGACAAAAAAAAAGATTCTAGAAAGAAGTAGAATATGCTGAGTTGGACAAAACTAGGACAAATTGAAGATAAAAAAGGTGATTCTGAAAAAAATTAATAAAGAATTCAGATTTTAGTTTTTGAAGTTGCCTGATTATTCCAAAATTTGCTAGAAGAGCAGCCTTCATTAGCAACACTGACCTCCCTTCAAAAAGTGTAGAAAAACACTGAGGTTGCTGTGACTTGCTCACCTCAGTCTTCAGAGTGCAGCAGTTCATAAAACCTTGAAGGACAGTCGTGTCCTGATGCAACTCCTGTTCTTTCTCTAGTTGGGCTAAAAGCCAACCTGTTATCATGGTGCTGAATAAAAGTATTATTCTTAAATATATAGTGAGCAGGTTAAGATAATAAGCTCTGTGCTGTTTGTTTCAATATGTTTAGTCAGTAAGGCATAATTTATTATACAGTAGTAAAGAGATTTGAAACCACTCTTAGTATTTGTATTTTGTTTCATTGCTCCTGTTACATAGTACTTATAACTGCTTAAGAAATTACATAAATATTCTTTTTTTAAATATGTTATTGTTATAAATATTGAGACACCTGCATAAATTTTGCTGTGAAACAGAATTAGTAAAATGCTTAGATCCTATGGAAGAGTTGTAGTGCTTATTTCCTTCATATTAGTATGTAGGTAAAAGGCAGAATGCAATATTTCATTTCAGCGAAAGCTAGAAACTGGATCCTGGAAAATATTTTAATTTACCAATATGTATATGGCATGTTTGCTGTGCAGGGTACCTTAATTTTTTATATTCATTTTCAACCACAGTGACCTGGGTTACATGGTGACTCCAGGCAATATTTTTCTTCAGTGCTGAATGTGACCTCGTAATGTATAAATACATGAAGGATGTTTTTTGGTCTTTTATAATATGTATTCTGATATATTATTATGAATTACATATTCAAATGCATGAAGACATGCAGGCCAAATCATGTCTATGTTTTCTAAAATAAAAGCAGTAAGTGCAAGCTTATTTTAAAGTGGATACCTCAAATGGAGCAGAAAACATTAGAGGTAAAACTTCTACATTATTTTATCAGTGAGCATCAAGCTAGTGAATGCCATAGAAATGTCACTAATGGACATATTCTGGCAGCTTGTTGCAGATGTTTGATGAATGAAGTGCAAGAGGAATCATATCAGATGTAAAAATGCTTGCCTTTTCATTGTGAATTTTATTTCTGAGCACTCTAGGGTTTAGGATTTTGGTTTGTTTATTATTATGGATTTATGTGAAAATCAGATATTCAGATATCATCTATAGGCAATGAGTTGAGAAATGTAGCTATAGTGTTGTAAAGGACTGTTTCTGATCCTATAAACTATGAAACTAATATTGAACTCCCATAGGCAGGCAGCCAAAATTCTGTTAGGATATCATAACCATATAATCCAAAATGTGTACATCAATTATTGTCTACAACATTTGCATCTGAGTACTGGAACCACTCCATAGATAGACACATTAAGGATGTTTATTACATATGAAAAAAAAAAGAAAAAGAAAAAAAAAGAGTTAAGTATAATCAACAATCTTTTATGTGAATGCATATTTTTAACTCCAAAACTAAGGAAGCTTCTGTGCTGTGCTGCTTCATGATGTTTGAACAGCACACTCATTTTGTATTCTTACTGCTGGTGAGAATTTGTCAAAATGCTTTTGTTTTTGATTACTATTTCCATACTGGCTATGAGAGGAACTAAGGTCTATGGAAATATTTGTATATTTCCATTTAGATGCTTAATTAAAGACTGGATGCTACTGAACCGCTCGTGATATAATGGTGATTACCTTGTGTGTGTACAGGGCTTGGCTAGCACTGTCTTCCAGTCACTTTCTTTTTGAGGCAGGATTTCTTCCAATGCATTTAGAGTTTTTCCTTACATATTCAAGAATTCCCGAGTCTATTACCCAGTGTCCCAAGGTACTGTGTTGGTTGAGCCAATCTGACTTCTTTATTTTTTTCTGTTACTTTATTGGCATCTTTAGCCGTAAGAGTGAGGTGCTAATACATCTGAGATAGGAATTTTAGCATTTAAAAGGTTGGGAACAGCTCTTCTTAGTATGATTCCAGTGGTAGGCATTTTTAGGTTGGTCATCTCATTCAGTGGTCTAATTAATACATTATCAACCTAAATATTAAGGGATGTGCAAAAGTATTCTTTTTTATTGATGAAGTTATTAAAATCAAGTGTAATGACTGGGATGCCTTACAGGAAAGTGAAGTAAATATGAACACACATGTATTAAAAGCAGGTTTCTGCACAAAGAACTGTTACTGAATATTTTATATATTTACCTAGAACTTGATATTTTCTCCTGTTAATTAAAGAAGAAACTTTTTGACACTATTTTGTGTGAATGTTGACTGAAACAACAGATCAATAGATTCAGCTTTAGAAATTCTGACCAGATACATATTTTTTTGCTGTGGTGGAAGACCACAGTTTAAGTCACCATAAATGCAAAGTGTTTAAATCTCTTCTGATTTCTCTTTTTAATTTCTCAGATATACTTCTTTGTGAAGGACTGTTTACACAGAATCACAGAATCGTAGGGGTTGGAAAGGACCACCAGAGATCATCGAGTCCAACCCCCCTGCCAAATCAGGTTCCCTACACCAGGTCACACAAGTAGGCGTCCAGGCGGGTCTTGAATATCTCCAGAGAAGGAGACTCCACAACCTCCCTGGGCAGCCTGTTCCAGTGCTCCGTCACCCTCACTGTAAAGAAGTTCTTGCGCACACTGGTGCGGAACTTCCTATGCTCCAGCTTCAGGCTGTTTCCCCTTGTCCTGTCTCCGCACACTGCTGAAAAGAGTCTGGCCTCGCCACTCTGCCCCCCACACCTTAGATATTTATAGACCTGGATCAGGTCTCCTCTCAGTCTTCTTTTCTCAAGGCTAAACAGACCCAATGTACTTAGCCTTTCTTCACAGGGGAGATGCTCCAGGCCCTTCACCATCTTTGTGGCCCTCCGCTGGACTCTTTCCAAGAGGTTCCTGTCTTTTTTGTGCTGGGAAGCCCAGAACTGGACACGGTACTCCAGATGAGGCCTTACCAGGGCAGAGTAGAGGGGGAGGATCACCTCCCTCGACCTGTTGGCTACGCTCTTTTTAATGCACCCCAGAATGCCATTGGCCTTTTTGGCCACAAGGGCACACTGCTGGCTCATGGCCAACCTCTGGTCAACCAGGACACACAGATCCCTCTCCGCAGAGCTCGTCTCCAACAGGCCATCCCCCAACCTGTACCGGTGCATGCAATTATTTCTCCCTAGGTGCAAGACACTACACTTGCTTTTGTTAAACCTCATCTGATTTGTTACTGCCCAGCTCTTCAGCCTGTCCAGGTCTTGCTGAATGACAGCACAGCCTTCATGTTTAACTTTTGTGGCGCCTCTTTACATCAGGTGCCAAGTGTATGCAGTCTACCTCATCTGCTCACCAACGCTGCTGGAAGCTGTTGGCGAGTTATGTGTTGCTGAATGAATGACAACTGCTGAGTGCTGCACAGGCACACCACTGCCCTTTCACTTTCTGGTTGGTAATCCAGTCTGCTGTTAGCAGGTTACCAGAGGCCATGTGACAAGGCTATGGCAGTGCTGTAGCTCAGTACACCATAATTGCAACATGACTATATAGGGGAGTTTCTGAAAATTTGGGCTTCATTTTTTTTTTCTGAAGAGAATGAATATTAGACATATTAATTGAATACAGACCAACTAATCAACCAAATGAAAACAATCCAGTCTGCCCAGAGAGGTTGTGGATGCCCCTTCCCATGAGCTGTTCAAGTCCAGGTTGGATGGGGCCCTGGGCAGCCTGGTCTAGTATTAATGTGGAGTTCAGCAGCCCTGTATGTGGCAAGGGGATTGGAGCTTGATGATCCTTGAGGATCAACCCAAGCCATTCTATGATTCTATGATTCTGTGAATCCACAATGCAAACCAAAAAAACAGTATGAATGCAGTGCAGTTCTAGGCAGAAAACCTACACTTTCAGAGAATTGCAAGTTGCCAACTGTGCTTATCAAGAATTCCCTTCTTACTACTTTTAACTTGCATAAAACGTCTGTTATTTCATTATTCTTTAGTCACCTTAGATTCCAAAGGAATGGATGGTCCTGAGAATTAAGCCAAAGCATTTTTCATTTGAAATAATCCAGTAAAATCAAGCAAAATATATTTGTTACTTTTTGTGGTATTTTTTCTCTGCCTTTTGCAGTAGCCATACAAAGACATTTAAAGTGTAGAGAAGAATAGGGAATACAAAAATAAGATTGTATACTGTGGATGTATTCCCTTGTGTGTTGTTTTTATCTGTTCATAATTTTGAAAATGTAAGGCTTAGTATACAATACACTCATTCTGTTTTTAAGTCCAATCCCTAATTTAAAGTTTGATGCTAATCATAAATCCTGATCTGATTCAACATACTTGGCTTGATCTTTGATGTTGCATATATTCAGGAAAGCTAGAATGATAGTTGGGCTACCTGGGCTAGGCTGTGAGCTTGTAAAGCCAACACAGTAAAGGAAATGAGACGGCTAGTATCATGTGTGATAGATTTTGATTTCCCAACCACATAGGAAATCCTCTTTGTTGCGTAGATGATTATCAACACAACTTCATATTATGAACATGACTTCAGAAAAAGCTCAAAATTGCATTTATGGACATATAATGAGCCACATTCATGTAACTCTCCACATACACTTGCACACAGTACTTCTAGTAGAATTGCTATGAAGCAAAGAAACATTCCTATTAGCACTCAGAATTGCCTGGCTGATGGAGTGGAGCTAGTAGAGTGCTAATTGGGACATTTGACATGAATCAGTAAAATACATTTATACTTTTTTCAGCGTCCAAAGCACAGTTGGCTTTTATCTGTATTTGATCTCTGCCAGTAGCATTTAAGTATCTTTAAAAAAGAAGTAATGGATCTAGTATTCATATTTAAGAACTTCAAGTTACAATATTGTCATGTGCCTTGTGTTTATACTAATATATTGTTTAAAAACACATTAAAATATTTAACGTACCTTTCTCACCATCATTTTTCCTTAGAATTTGTATTTCTTTAGGGTTAGTTAAAGTTCGTTACCATCAGGTGTTCAAGATACTTGTACTGTATATGCTGAATTCTTTTTTGGAGTCACCTCTGAATATCCTGCTATTCCTTTATTCCTGACCATTTTATGGACTTAAATGCATAAAATGCACTTCTAATCTGTGCAAATTTCTGTGAGTGAACAGGACAATTTTTGATATAGGGACAGCAAAACAGTATTATTCTATTTGAGGCGTTATATATTATGATGCTTCCAAATGTCGGAGCAATACTAGCATTTTAACATTTGATTGTATGGTAAAATACATTTGTTAAAAAAATATGAAGGATGATTTATTCTAAAATATTGTGAAATCCTTAGAATAAATAAACCAGCAAATACTACTTAACCCAACCCCAATCGGTAATAGGCTGCAAAATAAGATAAAAGTTATTAGAATAATCCTTTTATTGAAAGAGAAAATTTGATAAGTTGTGCTGATTGACTCTGAGGCCCTCCTAGGGACATGTGAAATGAAGAATAAACTGAACTTGATCTAGTCCGAAAAGCCTGAAGAAATCCGCACAGCTGGAACATCACCACTAATTACATTTTTATTTTTTGGATATATTTTACCAACTCTTCATTCATTTACAGTGATTTTACAGCATTAATTCCTTAACAAAACTAAAATGCTTATCTGTAAAGTAGATGTTTTTATGCATTTGATTTTACCAGTAATAAATTTCATTTGCAGTGAAGTACTGTGCTTGAAACACAATAACTTATACAAATATGCTGTGTTAAACAACATAGCATTTTGTTAATTTCTTGCTGAATCAGTACAGATTTCTTACTCCTTGGGCACTTTTTTCTACATTATTTCATCTCAGCTTTACTATCCTTCTCCAAACTATTTGTCCACCTTGAGTCTCTTCCTATCCTATTTTCTCAGTTTAGCTTTCACTCAATTCTTCATTAGTCCCTATCTCTTTTTCAAGTCATACCAGTTTCCAAACTTCCATATCTCAGTGTCAACCCACAATATATTTGCCTTTGTGCTTACATTAAATGCTATGAGTGAGTTGTTTTAGGAACAAATGTTTGAAGTATTTTACTGAGAACCAAAAAATCATCAGGATGCATTACAAAGAGCCATTAAAATTATAGAAAGACATTAATCGATGGAGTATTTTTTGAGCCAGGCATTATCTCTTGCTTTCAAATCCTGGCAATATCAACGTGCTTCATTTTGATTGGTGACTAGTCTAAACTTACCCTACTTGCATTTGGGAACACAGACAACAGACTGGCTACCACTATTCATCTGTTATTGTTTAAATAGCTGCCACACCTTCCATAGTGTCTGTTGCCATGTTATCTCATGAAGAACAAAATGGAATGGCAACACACCAAGTGTGAAAATGTGAAAAATGTTACTTGTATTTGGCCCAAACCTGCTGTTGTTCACAGATAAAATCTAGTTTGATCAAAAACAGGTTACTTTTTGAAACTGAGGAGCAATTGATTTAATGGATGTGGCATCTGCAAATATTTTAAAGATACGTGTTGATTTCAGACTTGCCTGTTATGGTGATTTAGTTCCAGTGTCACGATACAGATTCATCTCTGCTCTGACACTGTAGAGATTTCAATAATAGTTTGTCCAGTCCTTGTTTTTCTGTTAATTTATAACATCTTGGTGGTCAGCACAAGCCAAGACAGGCCTGGCCACTTCTTTGTTCTACCTTGTTCTTTCTTTTCATCTCTTTATACTGTTCTGCTCCCAGCTCTGACAATGGAGTTGTAGATTGAACCTATTTCTCCTCTTACCCCAACTTTTCTTTGAATGCTTCCTTTGATGTATTCAGACTAAAAATGCCAGATCTCTGTCTCCCAGCAAGGGCTTATGGTTTTTGCAGCGTTGCTCCACTAGCAGGTTGAGGACCGTTAGTAGTTCCTTTGCAACAGTTCAAAAGATGCTGTGTTAATGATTATTTGGAAACAAAGATGGAACACTGTGTTGAGAAAAGGGAACTTAGGCAGGAATGGAAGATTTTTAAATGCTTCAATGGCAAGAGGTCACATTATTATTGCTACTAAGATATGTGGCTTTGTTTTAATTGGCCATGTTTACAATGTGCTTTTTCTTAAAAATGCATTTTTTCAAGATTCCCTCAATCATTGCTTATCTCACATCCACAAATATTCATGCTTCCTGTGTATAATATGTACATTTGCTCTGTTTCAAACATACTCACACTCAAAGTTTATTTCACATGGGACATCAGGAAAACAAAGCCACATTAGTCTGACATTTTTTTCTGAGTCTAAGTTTCATTAAAATAAGTTCACAGTAAGTTCAACTCTCTAGTCTTCCCCTTCAGTGTAAATTTGTTTCTGTTATTTATTATAATAGAAGAGTTTGGATTTTGAGTTCATTCTATTATCCATAACTTTAATCTTTTGGAGTTATTTTGCCTATTGAAAAATGGTGCCAGACCTTGTTGAGAAAACCATTACAAATATGTTGTGAGCATGCCTAAAATACAGTAAAAAACATCTATTTATAATTAAAGTACAGCAGAGACTTTAATCTTTTGCCTAAAATCTCAGGTAAGACCTATGTTAGGAGTTTTCTTTATATCAACTATTACATTGAAAGAACATAGTTTTTAAGCAAAGAACGTTCTATGAATTTTTTTATGTAAGTGAGTTTTATCTAATATGTGTTAAAACATTTTTTCAGCTCAAGGCCTAAAATTTTAGTAAGATTTTAAGTTATTTCAAGAGGGATGAGAGATTTTTGGCCTATTTCTGTGACAAACCTAGAGGCATACTTTCACATTTGTATAATTTATTTCCATGATGCATACTGGTGGTTAAACTCTTTCTTTCTATACCATGCAAGTCAATACTTTCACTGGGACCACTAATATACAGAGAACTTTACTTAAAAACTCAAATGAATAACAAAGAAGAGGTTTGTAACTTTTTTAACATTGTGTATGAAACATTTGTGAAAGCCATATTTACATCAATCAAAAATAATAGTGTGCAGCCTTTATCAGTCTATAATCTAATCATTTTTGCTTAAGTTTTAATTATTTGTTATGAAATATATGTAATGAAAGCATAACAACTCTGACAGCAGTTTGGAAAAAAAAAAAAGATAATTATTCTTCACTCTCTCTGTAAGATATAGGTTCAGTCATCTACAGCCAGTTTTTCTCAACAGTCTTTAGAGATCTGCCTGGAAAATCTGATGAAATATACTTAACAAAATCTTTTTATGGGCTGAAGCTTTCCTTGGTAAACAGCAGTTTCTTTCACAAAGCTTACCTTGGTAAACTTTTTACTTAAGACTTCATAAGAAAGTAAAAATTGTTCCACAGATTGTAAAGCATAGAGAATATTAAATGGGCTTTTACTCCTTTTGTAGGCTACTCTCAGCCTAAGCCTATGTGAACTGAGAAGAACAGTTTTCATGATATGATTGGTCATTCCAAACGTAGATCTTTCTATCTGGACAAGTCATCTGAGGCTCCTCTTACACTTAACAGGAACTTCTAGAGGAGGATTTTTCTCCTGTATCCTTCTGATGGTTATAATAGTTTAGATGGATTAGCACCTTAAAACGCTGTTTCTCTCCACTAGCTATAGAAAGAGCCAGGTGGTACAAGCCGAGGAGCCTATTTTGGCATTTCAGTGCCAAAATAGATGTGGATGCACTTTTACACTAGCACCATTAAGTTCTTGGCACAGTGGAGCCAATGAGGAGATGGAGCAAGGAATAAGCAATTAAAAGTGCTTAACAGTGATTTCTTTTGTCTGGAATGTTGATAGAAATTAAATTCTGGGATGAACAGGGATTCTGAGTTATAGTGTGCTTCCTTTTGGCTGCTGAAACACTCTAACCCATTCTTGCAAAAGATTTCAATTTTTCTATATCTAGGCTATTGCCACTCTAGAATATACAGCACCTCACTTCTTTTTATTTCTTTTTAAGAAAATAGTGTCAGGACTTCTATATCATATGTTTCCTAATGTGTATGCTAGAATAAAAAGTGAAGTACAACTATTCCTGTAATTAAATACATTGTGGGAAAAAAAAGAAATTAATATACTTCAAAAAATATGTATAATGTTGATCAAAGCTAAATTAAATAGACTAAGACTGACAAACTTTTATATAGTCAAACAGCTGTGCAGAGTTCTGCATGCATTCTGATGCCACGGAATTGTACATTGCGATATGTCAGTGTTTCAATTAATGACTGAGCCATTACTAAGACAAATATGCATAGATATATGTAACTAAATACATGTATAGATAGTTTTCCTTTTTGAAGAATTCAGATTAACATCTGGTGCAAAGAGCTTGACCTAAATTTCTGTATCGTATCAACGGTAGTCTAAAAATATTTCAAAGATTATTAAAAAAAAAGACGTATAATGAAGTCTCTCTTTTTTTTTTTTTTTTTCCCTTCACTTACTTTATAATCCACTCACAGATTATCTATGAAACACTAATCTTAGAAGTCTTCAGACTCGGGGAGTTTTTTCCCATTGTGATGTCACAACTGATCAAATCTGATTGTTATGATGAACCCACTAAGGAGTTGAGCACTAATTGTTAGAACATGTCTGTGTTTAAAAAAAATTAGGCCAATGATTGTAACCATGCTGTTAATATCATTTATTGTTCAGAGCATGTTTCAGCTGTGGGAATCAGGTATACTTTTTTTGATTAAAAATGCCTAGACAGTCTGTAGATTTTCTCTGTTTGCAGAATCTTCTGACCTGTAAACGAAAGTATTGAGTGGGAAGGGTTAATTGTATAGCAAATCTCATATTCAAATCATTTTCTTATATGAAATATATGTCATGCTAGCAAATATTCTATTGTCAGTTCAAATAGAACACAAACTAAAATGAGATAATTGGTAAGGTGCCCATAAAGTCAGCTTGAATATTTTATCACGAGTATATGTGAGATAATATTTGTTTTAAAAAGATTCTATGGCACTGTAAACTCAGTCTCATTAGAGACTGCATTTAAAAGGCTTATAAAGTTACTCATTAATGTTATCTTGTTGTATCTCCACAGCTTTTTCATTAAAGAAAATTCAGCAGAAAGCATTTTCTCCTGATAGCAGGAACCAATTTGCAATAAATGTTCTGGAAACCACTAGGGAAGCCATTACTGAAGTCTAATAAAAACAGACAAGCGTAACTTGTTCTATATTTTTGTTTCAATCACATACAGATGAGACCCCGCTCTCCACACCAACCGCAAGAGACAGCCTTGACAAACTTTCTCTAACTGGGCATGGGCAACCACTACCTCCAGGTTTTCCATCTCCTTTTCTATTCCCTGATGGATTGTCCTCCATAGAGACCCTTCTGACTAACATCCAGGTAGGCCTTTCTGTAGTTCAGCTTAAAGGAGTGGAGAGGAGCCAGTTGTTCAGATTTGTCTAAATTAATACAACCATTTTAGCTTAATCAGTTCATAAGATTATTTGGATCAACTAATTTGCTGAAACTTTCTAGTAATTTGGGATTTAAAGAAGCCGCAACAAATGAATGAATTTAGAAGCTGTCGGTTACAGTACATAAAAAAATAGATTGTGTATTAAACCACAGCAGAGAATTTGATGAAAATGGCATAGGGGTGTTTAATAACATTGGTCTTAAATGCTCTTTTTATTACAGGCTAATGAAATGTATCTTACTATTTAGGTATATCTGATTTACTAAACAGAGAAACATTTCTTAAATAAATAGTTATTTCAAATTGCTGGAGTGCCAAAGTGGAAATGATATTTAAAGCTATTTGAAATGTGTCTCTCATAAAAGCATTCACAAAAAAGCACTTCTTTTATAAGTAAGCTCATTTCACTTAAAGTACTGTCTTCAAAGAATAGACTTCAAAGGGTATTACCAAATTTTCTGCAGATTTCCTATTCAGTAGTCAGAATGTCTATTGTGTGTATAGTACAGCCTGATTCAAATATTGTTCAAGGTATACATTTGTCTAGATGTTAGTGTTTAATATTAGAATGAAGAATTTTTTCCCCACAAATTCAGTGATCATGTGTTCTCCAGATGCAATTTTTGCAACAGTATGTTGCATGAAGAAGCAAAATGTTAGTGCAAGAAATAATGCAGCCATATTGTACTCATTAGATACAACCTTTGTTTGTGCAGCTTCTAACTTCCAATATACTTCTTTTCCTGCAAATATGTCGAGTCAATTCTGTTATATTCAGCAAGCACTATACAACATAGGGCCAAAGCCTCTTTGCTTTGTCTTCCTACGCAAACTCTTTCAACTTTATGGCCCTTTGGACTTGTTTTATGAAAAGTATACAGGATCCCTTTATTAGTGATGTTTTGAGTTCTAACGAGATAAAAGATAAAACACTAAGTTGCTATTTAGAAATAAGGTATTATATCTGCCTGATTCAAAAGAACATAATTGTAAATGTTTTTTTGTTTGTTTGTTTGTTTGTGTGGGTTTTTGTTTTAGTAGTTGTAACTTTCGGATCTTATGTAAATTATAAAATGTGGTAATTCTGCAACATTTAGCATTCTTCTAGAAGGCCAGTTGAAATCTATAAAGAATTTTTTTTTCAAAGGTATAAAAAAAGTTAATAAAGTATCTAATGTTTTAGCTGTGCATGCATGTACAGTAAAGTTCCTAGTAATTTTTTTGACAAATGTGTGCAGTCAATGTCTCTAGACAGCAACCTAATGAGCAAGGCATTCAGCATCAACAGGTTAGCTAATCTCGTGATTGAATATGAGAGTGCTACATGACTTCAGGATAAATGACTAGGATTAATTTGCCGAGAATGCATTCAGTGTTGTTTTACAGAAAACATGAACATGAAATTTGGTCATTGCTTTCATTGCTTTTTTTTAAATTATTTTTTAAAACTAATCTTATGTGTTGAAGAGAAAAAATTAGAGCCAAGATCATAAAGAAACTAGAGACTTCTTTTTGCTTTTTCTCATTGTGTTTTTCGACTTACTGTTCCTTATTTTGAGTTTCCACATCATGACAAATCACCTATCAGAGTAAACAGGTTGCGTGTAAAACCCTTTGGATTTTTTCAATGTGTCTCTGTGTCTCACTGTATTATTTCCACAGATTTCTGGGAGTCTTTCCACATACCATCAAGGCATGTTTTTTTGTTGGTTTTTTTTTTTTCCCCATACATTTAAATCTCTATCAGGACTATATAAAAAAATACTTCACTATATGTACCTATATATATATATTTAGCTAGCTTGATTTTCCTACCTTGATAGAAAATGATAAGTATTCTCTTTAAAACAATAGAGGCTATTATAATAGCCTATGCACAGTGGCAGTTTATCTTATCACTGACATTTAAACAGTGTTTTCCATATTCTGTGGTTATTGTAGTGAAAGGACTATCACAGATGCATAAGTGAACTGTGGCCCAACAGTTTCATAACTGAAGTACAGGTACAAGTTCAAACTTCTTAACAGGATTTGTGAAACATGAAACTTTTGTACTATGGTCACTGCTCGCGATATGGTTTGTGACTTTATTAGGAAATACATAAGTACCACCTGAAATCCACGATGCTTCGGTACATGAGACAGAACTCTTGTCATTGGGTCAATTTTCCTTTATTCTCCTTTAGTCCAGGTACATCTTGCATCCTTTTCAATACAGAGGTTTAAATTACAAAGAAGAGTGGAGCATCAACCTTCCTCACCATTCTCTTGTTCCAGCCACACTAAGAATAGGTTACTAGCAATGGAGCAGATCTAACTTTCTAGAAAAGATCATTTTGCCTACAGTTTGTTCCCTGCCTCTGATGTTAAGGTTCTTTTGAATAAGAAAACAGCAAAAATCTAGCCAAGGTCTAGATGAATGATTTTGCTGTTCTCTTTTTCCAAGCATCACACATGACCAAAATGCAGACATATCACAGGACAAATGTAAGTCTGCCTATGAAATGCAAATGAAATGTACCTTCATTAGGTCACAGAATTGGGGTACATACGTGACCTGCCACATGCTGTGGTGGAGAATGTCTATATTTTAAAAATATGAAGGTCATATTACTACATAGGCAAGCAACCTCAGGCTACACAAATCTGTGAGGATGTGATGGTGTTATGATCTACTGTACTGACTCAGTTGTGTGCATAATATAGAAACTGGGTGCCTTTGGAAGAAAATATGTCAAGTCTGTCCTGGTTTAAAATAGAACAAAGTCAGGGTATCTATGGGCAATAGAAACTCTAATATTGAACTTCGTCAGAGTGAGGAGGAGCCATGGGGACAGTGCTTTTGAGTTAAGTAGAAAATTACTGAACACTTTAGATATTTGAAAACTGTGTGCAAAATGTTGTGCAGGTCTTGATGAATTTAGGTAATGCTGGTCAATTTAACTTGCGTAACTCTGCTTACTTCCTTTAAAATTGTCTACTAAACACTAAGCAAGTCTTCCATGTGTATTAAATCTAAGTGAATAAACCTTAGTCCATTGGTGTCCAACCTTTTGGCTTGCCTGGGCCTCACTGTGTGAAGAGGAATTGTCTTGGGCCACGTACAC
This sequence comes from Phasianus colchicus, assembly GCF_987193195.1. Classification (NCBI taxonomy): domain Eukaryota; kingdom Metazoa; phylum Chordata; class Aves; order Galliformes; family Phasianidae; genus Phasianus; species Phasianus colchicus. The sequence goes on from NC_143436.1 coordinate 158,269,701, forward strand.
ATAGGTCGCTCAAAAAAGTAATGCCTCCTAATTATTTTCATGGAAACTACAATAGATACAATGAGCACTGTACCTCTGTTTGATAGAACAAATTCCCAGCTACAAAACACTGCTTTTCAACATAGTTACACCATTAGCTATGCATTTCTACCAGTGATGAACATTAGCCTGCATGCCATGCTCATCAAAACCTGCACCAGCAGAGGTGACCCACTGTCACTTGTTGCTACTCCTGAAACACACCACCTAACACTTCTCTGTGCTCACATCCACTGTTTGGTCTCCATAAACATTCAGCAAGAGTTAATCATCATGTGAGTGGGTGCCTTTTTTCTGTAAGGAAGAGTTCAGTGACACCCCTTCGCTTCATATGCACTTCCATATCAGATGCCATTTTATAAGTCTGCCCCTCTGCTGCTGTCTGTCACACAGCAACAACATGTAACAGAATATTAGTGGGAAGGTTCAACCTCTACTGCCAATACCAACACCTGCCTCTGATGTTGTAGGCCAACATAATAACACAGGAGAAATTACTTTTGGAGCAGCCTTCATTAAGTGTATAATATTGTTAATGTATGTAAGTAACAAAACGTATTTTAATTGTTAATATTTTTATTAAAACAGTAATTAAAAAGAGCAAAAAAACCCATAAAACTAGTGGGATATGTGACCAGTTTTTGTGAAACTAATGCATCAGTCTGATTTGATGGCAGTGGTTCCAGTTCTTAGTGAGTTTTCAAGGTGTGCATTAGAGATCTTTTATGAAATTTTACTTTTCAGTGCTTTGTTCTTGACAATAATTGTTCACAGATATACGAATTGTACAAAAGAAATGACAGGAATAAGGCATAACTGTGAAGTGAGGGATATTTTTCTCTTATAAAAGTCTAGTAAAGAGACATGATCAGATTTTTTCGTTGAATATCTCATTGCAAATCTATACTTCAAAAATGTATTGTCGAATGAAAACAGAGTTGCAAAAGTACCAAAAAATCAGTGATTTTTCTGGCAATCTTGAAATCTATTCTCAAATTCTTTTACCATAACAGTAAGCAAGGTTACTTTTCTTTTGCTTTTCACAAAAACCGTGTTTAGCCATTATATCAAAATACGTACAATTTTTTGCCATACCTTGAGCTGGCACTGCACTGTGCCCTCCTCCCTGTGCCCTGGTATCAGCTCAGACAGTGCTAATAGCTCACTGACGGATTGTTGTTGCCAAGAGATGGATGCATGCCCAGGCCAGGCAGGGCTGTTCAGTGGGACAGATCCGCCACCATGATGGCATGGGTCAGGGGACGGCCGCAGGATGGGATGGGATGGGCTATGGGTTAAAACAACAACAACAACAACAACAACAAAAGAGATAAAACCAGTAACAACAAAAAGGACATACAGAATGTATGCACAATACATTTGCAACCACCTGCCCAGCTGGTTCCCAAGCAGTGGCAGCCCCCGCAGCCAACTCCCCCAGTTTTGTTGTTCAGCATGACATCACATCACAGAATATGGATTATCCCTTTGGCCAGTTTAGGTCCGCTGATGTAGTCTTGTTTCCTCCCAGTTCCTTGTGCCCCTTCCTGCTTCCACTTAGGGAGGCAGTACCTGAAGCTGAAAATTCCTTCACTCTGTGTGTAGGCATTGCTCTGCAACAACTAAAATGTCAATGTGTTATCAATATCTCTAAATCCAAAACACAACATCACAGTTGCTATGCTCAAGAAAATTAACTCTATCCCAGCTGAAACCAGTATTTGGTAAATATTTATTGACAAAATAAAAAACTAAAAATAAAAAAGGCACCACTAACAAAACAAAAAAAACAAAACAAAAACAAACAAAAAAACAAAAACAAACAAACAAAAACCCTCACCAATGAACAATGTTTAATTATTTGTACATTTAAAGAAAGATAATCAAAATATACGGAGTCTGAAACAAGCAAGGTTAAGTCTTTCTGGGAACTGCCAGGATAGATATAAATAATTAACTAACAAAATATAATTAAATACACAAATAAAACAAATGAGATGGGGCCATATTTTCTTATTCAGCTGTATACCTACACATTTAAGAGGAAGAGAAAATAAATTTCCCCAGAGAACTTTAAACAAGTGATATGTCTGTTCCTTTCCACTGTATATTTGTTAATTTCTTCCAGACTAAATTCTGAAAGTCTATGTGCAGTTTCAGAGAGGATAAAGGGTAACAGAAGGTGGATCACAGCAAAATGATATTGGGTACTAGTAAGAAGGTTGAAGATGTTTCCCTATCTTTCACATAAATTCACCTTTTGGAGTCATGACCCAGTTATGCCAAAGTATGTTGCAGCCTCAGCCTTTCATAATATTGCAATGTTCCTGGATGTTATTTTAGTAATGATATTTTAGACTTTTAGAGTCTAAATACTTACTGACCATGGGCTGATTTTCTATTAATAACTAAGGGATGAATTAATTGCACCAATAGTTATGTTTTTTCCATTGATGCAGTCTTATTGCTAAGTATTTTTCAGAGAAATATGTATAATAGACTACAAGTATCCCATTGATGTTAATAAAATACATGTATGATTGCACACAGAATTCCCTTGTGAAAACAAAGAGAACAACTGGCTTTATTGCTGTGAGTCTCCTGTGCTGTTGCCATCTATGATAAGTACACAGGAGAAAAATAGTACAAACATTGGGTAAAGTAAAAATCAGTTTTGCTTTGTGTTTTTCTATTTGTCTTCTGCTAAAATTAAAGAGAAAATTATTTTTCACAGAAAATATTAATGAGCAATATCATGCTTTTACCAATGATGGAGGTTTTCAATCTGAGATATTACAAAAATGTCTTTCTTAGAGTCATTTGTAGTTATGGTCATGCTGTGTTACTTTACTTTGCATATGTTACTAAGTTAGCAGTCAGATTCAAATTGCAAATATTCAGAATTTAACCTGTAAAGGTTCGTATAAATTGTTTATATGCAGTTGTTTTTTATTTCCTCAATAATGAGAGCATAAAAATTATATGGGCAATTACTGGAAGTAAAGCAATGTCTTCTAGACAGACTAGTAAGTCTTCTAGATGAACTAGAAAGGCCATTTTAAAGTCACAAATAACTATGTAGCTAAGTGTGTTATCCATAACACACAGTAGTAGCTAGAATGAGAAGGAGCTTCTAAATACCTTTTTTCTTCTATAGGCAACACATGATTTTATTTATTTATTCATTTATTTTTAATAGTGATGGGTAATACTGGCTTTAAGATAGAGATACATTTAATTTGTAAAAGATCAGTAGTCTGTCCTAACAAGATCGTGTTACATCGTGATCGATGTTAGAGATAACTATTAGTCAGTGAATGGGAAGAAACACTGACCATACATCAAATTAATTTTTTTATTTAGAATATTTCTAGAGGACTTATAGTGGAAAATGTCAAAATATATATATTAACAGCGACACAGACAGGAAGATTGGCATGCCATGTTTAAAGCCTTGCTCCTGATAGAGCCGTACTGTATTAAAAACAAATCTGGATCCTGAGCATGTTCACTACAATTATCATTATCCAGCCTCCGTAACATCTGACCTTCCCTAAAGGGAAATATTTTTCTTTTGTTAATGTCCTGTGTTGCACTGCATTTCCCATTGTCATTGGCAGCATATTGATTTAATATCAGGTTAGAGGATTAGCCATAGCAAATACAAGTTGGACATACTGTATTTTGTATAATCTTTTACAGATGATCCACGGGGAGAATTAATAGAATTTCATGCAACTCTGAAATTGCTATTCCTGTTCCAGAGGGCACTGATGATTTTTAGATGCTGTACTTTTTAGTTGATTTTCTCAACCCTTCTTCATCGAATACTGAAGAGATACTGAATGTTTCCAGTATTTTTGCATTAGAGATGTCATTGGCAGCAACAGCACTTTTGCATATGCATCAGTTTGGCTCTAGTGCAGATTTTTTTTTTACATTGGACGCCTACTGATGTGCACTGATTTAACTTCTGAAAATGAAACTTAATTTTGTGTAGCTTATAAGTAGTCCCTAGTGTGTCTTGGCTCCAAAAAGCTAATATTTTTCAGACATAATCAGCAGCAATAGGTAATGTATTACCATTAGCTACGTTAGCAGAGGGTTTAAAAAAATGAAAGGTTGAAGGAGGAAGTATGGTGCAGAAATTCAATAGAAAATGTAATATGCTTTTAGCAGCTTCATACTATGCAGCGATTTTACACATTTAAAATTACACATCTGTGTTACACTAGATTTATTCTCCATGTTCATTCATGGATATTTAAAAAAAACAAAAATATTTGTTAGCCAAGGACAATAATAGTTTAACAGTAATTTATTTTAAACTGCTACTGATAATACAACCAATCAACACATTAAGTGGTGCCAACATTGGCATCTTGCTAAATGATCTCTAGACTTTGCACTAAGAGTGCATCTTTCAAAGATAAGTCAACGAGCAATCAGAGCAGAAAATTAGAATTTGGTATCTTAGCATTAAAATACAGCTAAACTAAAGTTTTAATTGGGGTGATCTAAAAGGGCACTTGACGTAATGATCTCTTTCATTTGTTACTAATTGTTTATTCCTGATGAAGAAGAAACATGTACATGAATGTAGTTGAACTGAGTAAAGATGGCAGTTGTTTTAGCAGTTTGGTTTTATGGTTAAATAAGATGGATAGCAAGAATTTGGGAAAGGTATTTGAATCTTTGAAATTATTTGACAATATGCTTTTAATCTACAAGTACTCTTCGTATAATTTCTCTTTATCTGCTTTTTTTATTCGTGATTTGGATGTATTATGCGTCCTAGTAAGATGAATTGGAGGAGATTAAAATATTCTAGACTTCCAACATAAACTAGAGGCAGGTATTGATACAATAATTCCTATCTGAATCACCCTCAGCAGTTTTGCTGATGACATCAAGCTGTGGGGTGTGGTCAATGCACCAGAGCGATGGGATGCCATCCAGAGGGACCTAAACAGGCTTGAGCAGTGGGCCCAGGTGAACCTCATGAGTTTCAACAAATCCAAACACAAGGTCTTGCACCTGTGTCGTGGCAAGCCCCATTACCAATACAAGCTAGGGAATGAAAGGATTGATCGCAGCCCAGCTGTAAAAGACCTGGGTGTACTGGTAAATGGGAACCTGGACATGAACCAGCAATGTGCCCTCACAGCCCGGAAAGCCAACATAGCCTGAGCTGCATCAAAAGAAATATGGCCAGCAGGTTGAGGGACGTGATCTTGCCCCTCTACTCTGTTCTGGTGAGGCCTCACCTGGAGTACTGCATTGAGATGTGGAGTTCTCAGTACAGGAGAGAGAGAGACATTGTAATGTGCACTTGCAGCCCAGAAGGCCAACTGTGTTCTGGACTGCATTAAAAAAGGAGTGGCCAGCAGGGAGAGGGAGGTGATTGTCCCCCTCTACTCAGCTTTTGTGAGGCTCCAACTGGAGTACTGCATCCAGGCCTGGGGCCCCCAGTACATGAAGGACATGGAGCTCATGGAATGGGTCCAGAGGATGGCTGCTAAGATGATCAGAGGGCTGGAGCATCTCTCCTATGAGGAAAGGTTGAGGGAACTAGACTTGTTCAGCTTGGAGAAGAGACAGCTCCGGGGAGACCTCATTGTGGCCATCTAATACTTGAAGGGAGCTTCTAAGAAGGGGAGCTTAGGAAGGGGAATGGCTGTTTACAAAGGTGGACAGTGATAGGACATGGGGGAATGGTCTTAAACTGAGTAAGAAGAGGTTTAGGTTAGATACTGGGAAGAAGTTTTTCACTCAGAGGTCGGTGACACACTGGAACAGGTTGCCCTAAGAGGTAGTGGATGCCCCATCCCTGAAGGCATGGGGATGGTGACCCTGCACATGGCAGGGGGGTTGAAACTGGGTGATCATTGTGGTCCTTTTCATCCCAAGCCATTCTGTGATGATTCTATGATGATAGACCTGTTGTATTGTGTCCAGTGAAGGGCCACAGAAATGATCCAAGGAATGGAACGCCTCTCCTGTGTGGATAGGCTGAGAGAGCTGAGGCTGTTCAGCCTGGAGAAGAGAACGCTCCGAGGTGATGTGATAGTGGCTTGTCAGTCTCTAAAGGGGAGCTACAGAAAAAGAAGGGAACAGACTTGAGCAGAGTCTGTGGTAATAGAACAAGTGGCAATGGCTTCAAGCTTAAAGAGAGTAGATTTAAGTTGGATATAAAGAAGAAGTCTTTTACAGTGAGGGTGATGAGGCACTGGAATGGCTTGCCCAGATATGTGGTTGATGCCCCATCCCTGGAGACATTCAAGGCAAGACTGGATAATGCCCTGGGCAACCTGATCTACCTGTGATGTCCTTGTTCATTGCAGGGGAATTGGAATAGATGGCCTTTAAAGGTCCCTTCCAACTCTTAGGATTCATAGAGGAGGATTTCAAGTGAATGATAATATTAAAAGGTCTATTTTACTTTGCATTTGCCTTTGGAGCTTTGTATTCAGCTTTACATGATTTTCTTCAGAAGTCATCTAAGTTTAACAGTCAACACAAAATATCTTTGTGTTTTAGATATTCTTTCAAAGAAAATTCTAAAATTGTAATCATATTTATAAGCACTTTTTTTGAGTTACTGTTGTTTGATATTTTCAAATGTGGTCTTATTCTTTTTAGTGTGCATTATTAAAGTGACTGTGTGGTCCTTGCAGTTGGAAAGTTTTGAGTTCTTTGAGCTGCTGTGGACTTTAATACATTGAAGTATAATAAAACTGCACAGAATTAAATTCTCAGTGTAACAACACTTGTGGCAACAATTTAGTTAAGCGTGAGAATAATGAAAATAATGAACTCTGAAGAACAGACTTAAAAGAAGAGGTGGAAGGACACAAATTTCAATGGTAGGCATTGACATTAGGAAGGCTAGTAAGAGTAAGGTGCATACTAACACTCAAGAAAGTGCTTTTTTTCATTTTCAATTATCATAATGCGGGCCTGTTCTTTTGAGAGATATTTAAAAAAAAATAATGAAAAAAAAACTTGAAACTCAGAATTTAATTAAGGAAATGTGCTTAAGTGGTGAGAAAACTTATGAGTTGGCGAACATAATTTTGTATCTGTAGTATGTACCTCTGAAACTGGGCCTTGATTATAAACTTTTGATCTTTTAACTTTCCTAAAATAACTACCAGCAACTTCTTCAGTCTGTCTTGTTGGCATTGTTTTGCTTCATATCAGCAAATCCATCTTGGGTCAAAATAGATCTATGGTTATCAGGAGACTTGTCTAGGATATGGAAGAGTTAGGTTCATATTCATGCAGGTTCATATATGCCTAGCTATGCTTAATTATCTGCTATATTATCATAGCTTCAAGTGAAAGAGATAAAAGTGTAGAGCCAAGAGCCTGATGGCCAGAATTCTGGAATATGGAACTATTTTCTCTTTCTGTGTTTCTTTCTTTCAACCCTGTTTCCTCTCCTCTTTTTGTACTTTATACCACTGACCTAATTATTTAGCTATTAGTTATGCCAAGATCTGTCTGTTTCCTTGCAAAAAGAAGTAACTGTAGAATTAAAATTCTCAAGAAAAAAAAGAAAGTAGGCTGAGTTTTTTCCTGATGCAGTAACCACAAAAATATAGAATTTTTTTTCCAAACATACCCAGTCAATAAATAAAGAGACCATTGTGTTTTGCTGTCTGAGATAGCAATTGCACAAAATCAGTACTGTACTTCTTAAGGCAGAAAGATCTTCCTGCTTTGTGAGTGTCATCTGCTTAACATCTCAACAACTTAATCTTCCTCAGAAACAATATGGAATGTAGTAATAATGAACAACAATAAGGAGTTGTACTGGAGCCTGGATTTGCCATTCTTCAGTTGATAAATAATGATACTGACAATTCACTGTCAATAGGACAGCTTTTTTTGTTGTCACTGGCAAGTGGCTTGTATAGGCTTGTTATATTTTATCTTCTATGAAGAATAAACCTATCTCTATAAGTTTTTCATATTAGTTTTACACGTATTTGAAGATCAGCTTGCATCTTCTATGAAATCTTGACTCTGTTTTTTTAAAGATTTTTTGCCCATTTGTTAAAATTCACTCCAGTTAGATTTTGCTCTTGATAACTGGGAAACTTCGAAGCAGTAAAAGGATTATTTCATATGTAAAATCTCATATGACTAATCAGAGATAAATAATAGAAGTTATTTATTATGTCATCTGTTGTAATATTCCTCAAACATTACAATATCTAAGTTTGTTGGGTTTTTTTTTTTGTTTTTTTTTTTGAACAGGGTCTACTAAAGGTTGCCATAGACAATGCCAGAGCTCAAGAGAAACAAGTCCAACTGGAAAAGACAGAGCTGAAGATGGAGCTCTTCAGGGAACGAGAACTGAGGGAAACACTTGAGAAACAGTTGGCTGTGGAGCAGAAAAATAGAGGTATCTTAATACAGCACACATAAATACCTTGTTATTTTTTTCCTTAGGAAACCTAATTTTGTTTCATGCATTTGTGTTTCATCAAAACTTTTCTCCAATACTCCTGTTATGTACAAGCAGACTGCAATGCAGAAAATTTTGCAGTCTGCCTGATCCTAATTTTGCATAGGATCTGCATGAAATTTAGTACAAACACCTTCCTTTTTTCTGCATTTGTCTTGAATATAACTTATTACAACATATCAGTAATACGCAGTGCAAATGTAAACACAGAAGGTGCAGTTATGGACTTTGGCAGGTTGCAACCATTACGAAAAAGGATAGCTACTTAAAGCAAACACAACTTTATCAAATTTTAGTCTCTTTGAGGTGTTATGAATTCATCTCTGTTCTTATGTGGTAAGAGTCATATACTGCATGTTTAGGCAATCAGTGTGTAATAAAATATGAAGTTAATAGTAATATGTAAGTATTATTGTAAGTAATATTGTATAATGTAAGTAATATTGTATAATGCAGTAGGTCAAACATGTTTATAGAAGGAACAGCTAAGGTTCTCCTTGAAAAAGATCCTAGTGTAAAGCATATAAATGTTAAACATTTCTTAATGATTTCATATATATATATCTATCTATATATATAAAATATAATTAAGAGATAGTATACCATTCTAAAACATTGATGGTAAAGTTAAGGCAGTTCACTATTAACTATTTGCATTCTATACATGTTCCCATTTTGCTTTATAGCTCTTCTTTTCACTATATGTGTGTCTTGCTCTTTGAAAGTGTCTAATTACGTTGCAAGATCCACATAACCTATGGGTCTAGCTTGCTGCTTAACACAAATGGCAGACATGGCGGATATTTTTGCAGGGCTAGAGTTACAATACTTTTCTTGTTCAGCTTAGCTTCCTGTAAATCATCTAAAAAAGGAACCCCAAGAACTCTTGGATTTACAACCAGTATCATTATTAATTTGACTAACATTCTGCGTGTAAGTAAGCAGTGTAATCCTATTTCATGCCTTGACCTTTTAAAAGGCAGGACATTGTTAATTTTCCTTTTTAAACTCAGTAGAAAAACAGTTATCAAAACTGTTTAGTGAATTATAACTTTGTCCACAAATGACCTATTTTGCTCAGTACAATTGGAATAGTTACACTTTTAAAGAAATTTCTAAATGGTTCCTTTCTTCTCATTCTCATCTAACTCTCTCATAATCCTTCAATCATGCATCCTTTTTTTAGAGTTAGGCAATAATACGCACAATGGAAAAGGTATAGGTGGGAACTCATCTGACTTTGAGTTTTGCTGTGTAGAAATTAAACATGTTGTTCAAGCATAAGATATTATGCTTGCAACATATATGTTATGCTTATGCAACATAAATTCCTTTCTTTTCAATAAAGCAATTCCTACATCCTGAGACAAGTAGGTGAGGTCAATTACACTATGAATACCTCCTTCTCTTCCTGTTAGCACTGAAAGGAATATCACTGACTAAGCTGGACTAGCCACATATACTTTCAACAGGTAAAATTAGGCAAAATGCATTTTGCTCTAAGTTGTATTTGAAGAAAGAGCATGTGATAGTCCTTTACTTTGCTTAGGATAGTGAAATAATTGAGAGTATTATTTTCTGCACTATGCATTATCTGCTTCTTTTATATCTGTCTATGATGATATTGTACTGGTAAAAGAGTCAAACCAAAGAGGAATGGATCTGAGCACATAATAGTGTAATGCAGTAAAGTAAATGTAATGAGGATGACTTTCTCCACTAGTGGATGCTTCTGTACAAAATAAAATAAAAATAACATATTATTCTTTACAATAAAGAAAGCCAAGTAGGAGAGAAAAAATAAGACGTTTTAATTACTTTGAGAATTTATTCTTCAATTAAAGAGAGAAATATACATAGGAGGCTTTGCCTTACATCAGTTTTAGTTGACATTAGTTTTCCAATAGCAAATGTCATGTCTGAAAGAAAGTCTCACATCTTAACAGAAGCATGAGCGAGAAGGGAGAAGTGTACCACATCCCTACTAAGAAATACTATGTAAAAAAAAAGACTGAAATACCCTTAAAAAGCTGCAGCACAGAAATATATGCACACTGTCATACACAGGTCAAAGCCTATTAGGTAAATGGAATCTTCAGCATTAGGCAACCAGTATCAATGCCTATCTTGGTAATCATGTTAACATAAGTCAAACATCTTTACAGGCAGGATATCTGAATTCCTTTTTTTTTTTTTTTTTTTGCCATTTTAGGGAACATTAAATCCACCGCTGCTACTGTATGTTCTACAGTGCTGCTTATTTATTGTATTGTTTCCTTCCTTCTTTGTAAATATTCCAATTAGTGATTCCTAAGGCTGTAGGATGTGTCTCATCAACCAGTGAAAGTAGGATAATCTCTGTTCTGTGAGCAGCTACACAGTAAGGGCTTGCTAATTCTGGCTCTGGCTGCTGTAGTCACATCTACAATGTGTCAGCCATGATGACATTTTAATTCGGAAAGCAACATATGTTTCATTCTCATTTATTGCGATCACTTTCAAAGTACTTATAATGAAAACATTAAAATGGTGCAATGATTCAAAATGTATTTAGTTTAGCCTTTGTATAGATACTAGCTGTTCTGTGATAGTGTAAGACAATATGCCTGAAAAGTAGTTTTACTATACAAAATGAGGAAGTGCCAGAAATCCAAAATCTTACACATTAATGATGTAGCTGTTCTCACTGCGGGGCTTGTGCTAATATACATTTTCTGTCTAAACAGTTCTGTATGGCAACACAGAAAAAAAAATCTAAGACTACTCAAAAAGCGCTTACTCTTAGCATCTACATTAAATAGAAATAATCGTGATGGATCCCTTTAAAAATTTCATGATTTGCATTCTGTGAAAGTTGCAGCTGTGGCTATTGAAAATTGGGACTGTGAACTGGTGGACATGTATTTTTAACCTCTCCAGCATTTCTTCCTAAACCAGATACAAGTGGTTACTTTGGAGAAGTAATAGTCAAGCCTAGTATCATCTAGTATCTGGTTTTGGTAATGGTACTTCTATAGTTAGTGTAAAAATGACAGATTCTCTAGGAAAGGATTATCCAGGAAGATCTTAAAGTAAACGAGCCTCTTACATGCATGTCTTTAAAAACCCTAAATGTAAAAATGGTTGGAGTTTGGTTGGGTAGATAAGGATGTGCTCTACAACTTCATATGATTTCTTTAGAGGATCAATTCCACTTTTATTGAGTAGGAAAAAAAAAAAAAAAAAAAAAGTTAACATTACTTCTTTCCACTGAGGACATAATCTGTGACATGTTCCTTCAGTCAGGGAACATACAAATTTTATTTTAGTTGTAATTGGGAAGGAACTGCCCGGTAACATAAAAAAGAAAATCATGATGGATTTTCTTTAAAACCTATCTTGTATGAATCGTTTACATCCTGTTCTTGCAACCATTTTCTTTGTAGAATATGAACAAGAAACAGGGAGAACATTTACTAAGTAAAGTTTTTCTTCAGTTTCTGAATTTTTGTTACTTTCCTAATATTTTTCCTTACATTTGAGAAAGCAAAGTAATAATTATTTGGCTTGGGGATCTGGCACTGTCCAGTTGTTTCTAATATAAAGGGTTTGGATTGAGTTCCAAGATTTTCCATCTTACACTTTCACAAATCCTCATCTGTTTATTAAATATATGGCATGGTATAGAGCAGTAGCTCTTTAAATATCTATGTGTGAATCCAGCAAATTTCAGGTAGTTTAAATAGATAGTGTGTAATTACACAATTTATATGAACTGTTACAGTTGTATTGTTTCTTGGAACTCTTAATACATAATTGTGTGGCCAAGTTTCAGATCTGAATTTGAGTACATTGATTTTCTTCTTTCTAGCAATAATTCAGAAAAGGTTAAAGAAGGAAAAGAAGGCAAAGAGGAAATTGCAGGAAGCACTTGAATTTGAGACTAAACGACGGGAGCAAGCAGAACAGACACTGAAACAAGCAGCTTCAACAGATAGTCTCAGGGTCCTAAATGGTAAGAAGCGAGCTTTTGCTTCTGTGTCATTAATTTTCAATTTAAGTGTCTAAAGAATCTTGTTAGTATAAAATTTATAACATGGTGGGAGGGGGAAAAAAAGGAAAATCTCTCTCCTTTGTTCAAATGATGTCCCTCTCTTTTTTATTTTGTTCCTTTATATAGCATGTGCAAATAAATTTACTGGAGAGAATATCCCAACAAGGACTATTTTATATTATTAGTGTCAGAAGTCTTTTTTTTTTTTCCTTCTTCTTTTTCTTCCTACCTTTATGCTTGAAAAATCTATTGCTCATTAATCTCCCTAGTCTAAGAAAAAATTGTCCTGGCCTCTAGTCATTGTTCAACATTAAAAAAAAAAAAACTGACAAAGGTTGATTGTATTGTAATTCAGCTTTAGAGTAACAGGTTGTAAAAAGGGCTATAAGAATCAAATGAAATATGTGTCATTCTTACCTTTCTATGCTTCTAGACTCTCTGACCCCAGAGATAGAAGCTGACCGCAGTGGGGGCAGAACAGATGCTGAAAGGACAATACAAGGTAAGAATTTGCAAAAGGCTATAAATCTAGATCTTGGTATATGAGTTTTTCCTCAGCTTTAGACTGCTATTCAAGCATGTAGCCTACCATCTGGGCCACATCAAAACAAGTTCAAACAAGGTCAAGTTCATCTTGCTTGTTTATAGGAGAGAATACATTCAGTGGTGGTAGATTTTCTTTAAATTAATAGGTCATTTCTGTTTATCTTGTGCAATTAAAGAAGAAGAATTAATTTGAAGTGATATAGGCTTGAATCTCAATCATGCTAAATGCAGTTTTTGTGAATATATGTAGTTACATTTAGGATAACTATTTTTAAAGGCTGATTTAAAACCATTTCAGCCTTTCAACTGTACAAATAGTTAATGGGTAACATTCAAGGCAAGATGGGAATTTCGCAGCTAATATTCAGTGTGAGTTACTGAAAGGTGTGTTTCAATAAGCTTTAATGGTGAATAAACTGCTTATTCACTTTCTGGATTTTTCATTTACCACATCCCATTATTTACAGTTTAATAAAGCAAATCTGCTGAGTAAATTTGTACATGAAGTACTAAAGAGAGCCTTATTACTTTCCCTGTGAATCTGACTGTATATATATTGCAAGCACCAAGATATTAGTAAGGAACAAATTTTTAAGATAGCATTTGTGTTATAATATCCTCTCTAGTCAACAATCTAATTCTACCTACATGAATACTAAACAGCAGAAACAGCATTTGTTTTCAATTGTAAATGAACATGCTTTTTTACAAAGGCAAGCCTAAAATGGTTAGCACTAGTAATCACACTCAATTGCCTTTACTTTGCATTTTGAAGTCAATCATCTTAAGAGTATCATTTGACATAATCTGTATGTTATTTAATCACTTTTACTGACTCCTGAAGAACTGTTACTACTGTGCCACAAGGAGGCCTTAACAACAGAAAAAATATGTCAGTCTGTTTCCACATAGGAAACCCCTAGTTCCTAGTTTAAAGGTATTGAGCATATACAAAAATACAAAAGAGGCAATAACTTCTTCTGTGGGACAAACAAAAAAAAATAGATTTAAATTGCGTGTTCTATCTATAAGGTTAATAGCTCAGAAGTTGAAATATGCCAGTTTGAATGTTGCCTGGGAAGTAGGTACAGGTTGTGACATTGTTTGAGAATCCTGTTTCTCTTCCCACAGACAGTGTGCCTAACTCAAAGCACCATTTGATACATCATTCTAGTAAGAATCCAATCAACATGTCATTTGCTATGAACCATTTGTTTACATTTTGTGTATTTTCTATGGTGCACAGATAAACTTTTCTTTGGAGAAATTTCTTTGGAGGCTATTCTATTGCACTGAAGTAACTGAGTTCCTTGCAAACACTAATTTATTTGTCTTCAGACTATTCCTGCAGGGAAGCAAAGTTTGCAGTATTCCCATTTTAAACCTGGGAATCAGAGTCGCAGGAAGACTGAGGTGTCAAATTGTTTTATGTGTTCACTGTGTTCAAATCACTGTTCCCATTAAATTCAGTTTTCTTTATGAGCTGATATATTCAGAAGATGAGAACACATAATTACAAAGTATTTTGGAAGTGTGTATTCTAAAGGGTTTATCCCAAACTACATAGGAACAGCATTTATGTTTTTAACCAAGTCATTCTCTGCTTATGCTCATTTTGTACTTTTACATTTCCGCAACAAATAAAACCAAGGTCTTAGAGACTACATTCTCAATAATGATGACTTCTCCTTGACTCATCTGTCCAAGATGTTATGAGGAAAAAAATAATAAACCCCACAAAATAATACTGATGGTTGTTTATTTAAAGACTGAACCATGATGGTCATCGTATTGGATCATACTGCAAAGGCAACCTTAGTTCTGACATTTCCTGTCTCTCCTTTCCATCTTAACATAGAATTTAAATAATGTTTGGGTTTTTTTTGGTGATTTTTTTACATTTATTTTTTACTTATTTTTCAATATATTACATTTAATCATCATATCAGATTTTGGAACATCTAGGTCTACCACTGGGAACTGTGTAACATGCAGATTTACAACACAGTTTATAAGTGCAGAAGTTTATTGTATTTGTGTATCTTTTTTTTTTTTTTTTTTTTGTGGAGTGACAGTTTCTGAAATAGTTACTAACAGATGAGTAATGCTAAGTGTTAGGACTCTTTGTATTCAGATCCATTACAGGAAGGAGGATTCCCTTTCCCTTTTCTCTGTGTCCCCAGTAACGTGTATCCTTGTTACTCCTTTACATCCATGTACCAGTTCCATCTTGTTTCTTTCTCCTTATTCTAATTTCAGCTTTTGTCAGTGGCTGTTCTCACTGTCCTGTCTCAACACTTCTTCTCCCCCCTCCACTAACTTTCCTTTCCCTAGAAACCCATTCTTCCATTGTTCTCTTCTGGACTAAGTTTCATGCCACCCTAATTATTTCTTCTATTGCAAAATCCTTCTCCTGTATGTGACCCTTTTTGTTGCCTTCCTCCTTTGTCCAGTGGTTTTTAGAGTCTGCACTCCATTAACATTCCCTGTTAACAACCTTTTCTGTAACAAGTCTTTCAGTATTTATTCTCAGTTTCTCCTGCCTCCCCAGCAAGCTCTTCCTTAGTATCAGCAAGAGAAGAATTGAGAGAAAAGGAAAGACAATTTCTCTGTTGCTATTTCAATATTTAGCAGAACAGAAATGAGGATAGAGAGTTTCAATGAAGGAACTTCATTCAGCACCAGGAAAAAGCATGCTCACTACAGATGGACTCTTCAGAGAATTTAGTTGCAAAACTGTACAAAATCTTTCTTCCAGTGGGTGAATTTTTTTTAACTCTCACAGGGATAACAAAGAGTATGTCCTTTCAATTTTTGAAAATTTCAATTATTTCTGTACATTTTATCTAATAATGATATTTACTATACTTCTGTATGTGTAATAGAAGAATTATTCTATAGAATATGCAGTATATTCTCTAATAAAGAATGTAATCTTTCATTCATGCTTTCAGGTTCTAGAAAAATATGCTTACTAGGGAAGTATTTATGCCTTTCTTATTCCTCTAAAATATCTGTGTTTATATCTTCCTGTATCAAAGCATATCTGGGGTAATAATAGCTTTATACATAATCATGATACATTTTTTTAAACTTAATGTATTAATCATGCTATGCAATTCTGTAACTAAGCAAGCAAATATAGCTGCAGTGTTCTGTGGGGAAGTAAAATAATTGAAATATCAGGTATAATTTCAGCATTTATGAAAGTATTAGGGAAAGACGATAGTATTTTAAAATAAAGATTTTATCTACTCTTTATTGTAAATAAAGGGATTCTTGTGGATTTGGATCTATATTTAATGTTAATATTATAATGGTCACTTTTGTTTGCAAGGAGTAGGACTAATTTAAGTGTAAAAGGTAATTGTATTTATCAATAAATGGGGTATGTTCTATTTTTCATTCTGTAGCACCTTTCAGTGTGTTCAAATTCACATTTAGTTCACATAAAGCCTTGCAAACGGGAAAGATATTCAGAAAAAGGAGCTTTAAAATGAGTCTGTAGAAAGAAGCAATAACAGATACTATAGTTTTTCTAGGTTTTGTTTTGTTTTGATTTGTTTTTTAAATATTGGATAGCCAACATCTTGCTGGACTGTCCATAAAATACTGAGAAGTAATGATAATAAATAACTCAAATCTGAGTCTCAAATATATGTAGATATTTTTAACAAATGCAGATACTAAGTTATTACGAATTGGTTTAGACAGTAGTTTTAAATGTTTTCTTTCTTGCTTTTGTTTAAATTTATAATAAAGCAGATTATCCTCTTCTCCATACATATTGTAGGTTCACTAGATGCCTATGCCTAGCTCCCAATCCGGTTTCCCAAGATCCCCTCATCCCACACAAAAAGGTACCATACAAAGATAATGTTTACTTTTATATACTGTTTGTTACCAGACCTCTTACTAAGCACTTAGAACAATGACATTTACTGCTGCTCTTACTTTCCTTTTTTTTTCCCACTGATTCTTTTCTTCCCCATCTGCTTACCTATGATGTATTTGTTTGCCGACGTTATTTTTTTTCTTTTCCTGTATAAATTCCACATTCATTTCTCTGTGTCCTAATGATTTCCCTCCCAAATCCTATACATTTGTAATCTTCGTTCTATTTAATCACAGATCTCTTTATGTATTGTCTAAACTCATCTAAGAAAGTTCTGCTTTACACTTTCATCCTGCTGATGATTTTGTTAGTGTGGTATCTCTTTCACGCTTTCCTTTTCCCAAATTCTTCCATTTTAGTTCTTTTTTCCCAAAACTGTTCTGATAAGAACAGGAAGCTTAACCAGATTCTCTGTCTCAGATTATTGTCTTGCTTATCTTCTTTATTTATTTCCTATTTTCTAGGGAGTTCTTCATCCAATAGCTTTTCTGCTTTCTTTTCCAAGTTCTTCATACTCTTATTCCAGCTTTTTCTAAAGCCAGACACCTCATTCTCTGCTAACAGCCCTTTCTTACCCTGCTCAGTTCCCATGAATTCTCACGCTTATTATTGTCGGCTTTTTTTTTTTTTTTTTCCCAAATATCTCAAGAGATCCTTTGCAATTTTTGTATTCTCTGAAGTTCTCCTGTCTATTCCAGTATTTCAGTTTATCCCTTTCTATAAACTCTTCTCTAGTCCTTTCCAAAGTTTCCTTTGTCCATCAATCAAATTTTATACATGAAGTCCTTATACTCTGCAGATATATTTTGTAGCAGATTATTGGCCTTTCTCTTTACTCTCTTCATCCCTTAGCAAAATGAGCTTTTACTAAGTCCTTTCACATAGACTGTTCTTTCTCACCATTATCCTAGTTCTACACCTCTTCTGTAGGCTGATATTAAGAATACAGTTAAGTATAAAGTTAAATGGCTTCAGACTACTTGTTCCTCCTGTGAAAAAGCCATTCAGTTGCCATGCACAGGAAAGTTTCCAGGACCATCTGTTCTCCTCCATTCACAGCTTTTCTCAAACTCTTTATCTCATCAGCAAACAAACAGAGGTACTTACTCCCTCCCAGGTCTGGAGATGGAAATGTTTAGCAGATCCAGTAACAGAGAAAGAGACTACTGCAACTCAGCATACTGACTGCATAGTCCTCTATTGAAATTACTCTTAAGATCAATGAAGGCTACATGTGAAGAGAAAGAAATTATGATTTAATTTTGCATATGCCAGAGACCTAAAGGACACATTTCGCTGCCTAAGTAATAGGAAAATGCTGCCCTGCAGCTGCCCTCAATGTTAATGACAATTGCTTAGATACAACTTCAGTTATTTGTCTGAAAACCTAACCTAAATTGTTTTCTGCATTGGTTTGAAACTTGTTTAATCTATTTTTCTACAAGCAAGATCAGTGTAATAATCTCAGCAAATTATAGTCTTTGATGCTTTCTTGCAATGTTTGAAAGATAGCTATCTGAAGGACTTGACTTCCACACTGAAAAGGAACTTTCACTCATTCCGTAAGCCTTGTGTACACGGGTCTGATGTAAAAATCTTGACAAAAGCATGTCTAAATATGTGATTATATTTCCTATGAGATCAAAAACTTTTATTGGAAAAAGCCATTATCAAGACTGTAAAGTCAAGCATTCCAAAATTAGGAAGTGGTAGAATTAAGGTTGTCTTCCTCATCTTTGTTCTGTCATCTTTGTATATGCATTGTGATATAATCTTTAATTATGTGATTAGATACTGTATTTTGCACAGCACTTCATTCAGTTCAGGGGACGAGGATGGAGTTGAATAAATGGATATCTATCCAATATTTCCTTTATCTCCAGAACTCAGTGTATTCTCATGCTTTAAGTAATACCTGGTTTATATACAATATTTTTGTCACTAGACATCATACTTTACAGAAGAGGTATGGAAGATTATCTTAATTTCTTTAATATGTTAAATCTTAATTTTAAAATTTCCTAACAGTTGTATGTTTTGCTTTAGCTTTGAATAATGTCCTAGTATTACAGGTGATCATTTCTTAGGGTTTATTTCTTTACAGGTAAACTAGAGAGTCAAAAGTTTCATTATGAAAAGATAGCTGATGACCTTTTGGATATAGTAGGACTTGAACCTTTAGTTTCACAGTGATAAACCAAACGAAGCAGCCAGTAAGCGGTAATACATGATTATGAGCAGTCCGCACTGCTCTAAGCAATGAGCATTTCGATGTGAGGGTTTTACAGGCATTTTTTGAGATAAATGAAGATAGCCTTGGATTGCATGTCATCCTTCCTTTCATTATTCTTGCAACACATAGTTCTTTTAAGAGTGTCTCCATCAAGCTCTGGGCTGCATTTGTGTCAGTCCTAATATCCTTGTCCAGATTTCTATTTATATCCAGTCATAATTCCAACTTCCTATCTTAACTTCTTGAACCTAATACTCTTCTTAAGCAAGATCCAGACATCCGCAGATATTTATCTTTATGCCCCATATACACTTGTCAAGACTTCTCCCTCAGAGAGACTTCTTTTCAGATAACTGAACATGACTTTGTTGCACTGTGTTCTGTCACATGTCGTTCTTTCTGTTTTCAACCACTGGTCCTGTTCTTGTCTAGTGAATCCAAATCATGTGGTCCCACAGCTTTGGTCTCAGCTACTGTCAGCCAACCATTTCTTGTTACTAGCTTCCTTTCACAGTGTTTTCTGGTGCCTGATTTCTGTCAATTTGTCCAACCAGTCTCAGTCACCTCCTCTAGTTCTATTTTCTCTCTATTTACAAGTCCACCTGCACCAGACTTGTTGTTCTAATTTCTCTAGATCTTCAACTTTATGAGTTTGTTTTAAGACTTAAAGAGGATTAATATTGTTTACAAATTACTGATAGGAAACATATTCTGGTGCGAGACTACTTTCAAATTAGCTAATCATTTAAAAAATAGCTTTCAGTATCGTCATCTCTTTCTTTTCTTGGGAGATCAGTTCTCTCTGCAGTGTATTTAAACAGAATGTCTTTTCTTTAGCCTTTTTTTTCATTTATTTTGCTCATGATATCGACTATGATGGCCAATATAAGTCTATTTCTGTTTAGCCATCATCCTCTACATATAAACCTACAATCATTGTAGTTTTAATGAATTAATCCCAAGAAAAGAAAAGTACCCGATTTAGAAATGTAAATAGCTGTATCTATCTATCAACTTGTAAATTCTGCATTTTGGTTTAATTGACATTTGTTCATGAATTGTTCCATTTTTATTGCCGCTTAGTAAGTGCTATGGATTTGTTGTTACTCATTTATTATTGCACAGACTTTCAGCAGAAAGTTGCTTGAGTTTATTAGAGAGCCAGGATTCTCAAGTGGATTTTCAGGTCATTTCAGAATGGAAGTGAATTTTACTTTCCCAAGTGATTTCTACTTCTCTCTGACCCAATTCAACATTTTTTCAGCTCCCTTCAAATTATTATTTTCCCATTTTCCTTCTCCCTCTCAAATGCAATCCCTACCCTCTATCCCAGATATTACTTGTGAATATGCCAAATCTTTCTTACTACTCCACTTTGACTGGTGTGGCAACATGTGTGTATGAACTTGAGGTATGTGTCCGCTGCTTCACTAGGTGGCTGACTAGGAGATACATGCATTCTGAGGGATCAGTGATAAGCTAGATACACATTTTCTGCTGGACATCTTGTTGCTGCCATCATCTTGGCAGCTGAGCAAATCAAACAGTACATGATGCTTCTCAGCTGCTGATGGGCCAAACAAATGGTTTTTCAAGTTACAAGAGACCCACAGCCCACCTGTTGTGAAGGCCTGCTATAAAGGTTGAACATTTCAGCAGGGAAAAGTAGTCAGGAGCTGGAAACAAAGCTGTCAGAAGTCTGGAAGGCAAAGAGATTTTTTTTTTTCCTAGATATATTGAATAACTGCCCAAGGAAACATCTGCTGTTCAGTTAGGCTGTTTATGGAAACAAACAACTAACTATTCTAGATCCACAGAAATGTAAAAAGATTCAACAACACAGCAGTGACAAATCAGTGGATTTTTTTTTGAAAAGAACTTTTCTGTGAAAGACATTCTTGGTCTTCAGACCTTTGAGGCTGCTATTTAATTAGGCCACATTTTAAAAATTTATCTAATAATTTTCATTTATTCTATTAAGGAAAAATCAAAGAAAGGGGTATTTTTCAGCCTAGAATTAAACAGCAAGGTTTGTCTATATTTATGAAATATCACCATCATGCGAGAATGTATCAGCAAGTTGACAGAGAGATCTGCTTTTTTAAGTCAAGTTTCTTCCTTCACGTTTTTGTTCTTAAGATTTCTGAAGTTCAGTAAGACAACCACTTTCAGTATCTCTATAGCTTTGCTTATGACTGCATTCACACAAGAGAAATTTTATAGCACTTCTAGGTAAGAGTAGTGAGCTGAGCTATCAAAGAAGTGTGAAAAAGACAACAGAATGGAGCAAAACTGTCACAGTGACCTACTAGGAAGGGATGTCTGCTGTCTTTTTATTGATCTTTCTCTGCATGCCAGAGTTTGTCAAACAAATTGATGTACTGGTTAAAATGTATGCATGTGCAATATTTAATTTTAGAAGCTGAAAGATAGAGTGCTTTCTGCAGTGCTCTTCTCTTTTGTCTTATGCTCACAAAGAGATATTTTCAGATCTAGTGGGGTGGGAGCTGTTAGAAATTCACTGAATATCCCTCAGAGACATTTAATGGAGCTGCTTTACTAAATCTACTTGATTAGCCCACCCTATTCTATTTTATTTTTGCTCAGTCTTCCTAAAATATTTGTTTGTTAAACATTGTTCCTGCATGCAGCCATGCACACTTAAAATGCTTCATTTTACATCTGATTAGTGCCTTAAACTTTAGTAGCATTTGACTGCAGAGTGTAGCTCCTTGTATTAACATCAGGGTCATGCACTTATTATTCATCTGTACAATGCTATGCACTTCAATGAAATTATATACATAATAATAAATAACAACATTAATCTGTATGCACCACCTTGAATTTCATTACTTTTGCAGAATGAATATCTCTGCAAATAACTGCCTTATTTTTTGTACGTTTCAGAAAGTGCTGAGCTCTCTCCCTGTACTCGATATATTTCATTTTATTTTCCCAGAGAAGAATAAGCTTTTCTAGCTTTGCCAGCTTAATGTCTTAAAAGACATTTTTTCCTGATTTTTTTTAATTTTTTTTTATTTGGCAAACAATGAAGTACAGTTCAGATTTTAAACATAGATTGTATGTTAGACATTTACAACATCTCTAGCTGTTTGTTTCTTTTTATAGCTTACATCTAAATACTCACTGAGGAAGTGTTCAATGAAGATTTATTTTGCTTCATATTTCCGTGACCATGAATAAATACTGAAATGATTTTACAATGCATGGAAACCAAACAGTAGTAAGCATATTCTCTATCCCTCTGTTTAGGAGTTCAGTGCTTTGGCAGGTTTTCAACCCAAGCTAATCAATTAAAGACAACATTGATTAACTTAAACAGAAGGTGGTATTGATTGCAGGCAGTAACCTATAAATAGACAACTGTTTCATAGTGTTCATAGGTCATTGTTAGCTACACCTTTAAACTTTGAGCTACATAGTACTGTTATTTATTGCCAAAAAGGCAAAAAGAGTGCACAGAGTTAATAAAAAGTTACATGTATGTTGCAAAACATTCTTGTAGAGCCCCCTCATTTAACACACACATAAACTTTTTGACATTTTCTTTGAAATTGCTATCTTTTGCATTTTACATCTCATTTTATAGATGTGTATATACAGAAATGCCAGAAATCAAATAAATATATTCATGGCTTTTCTACTGAGATAAATGATTAATCAATCAGAGGCTTTCTTCCAACATGGTACTCTAGTGCACTTTTTAAAAAGCTCTGTGTAAAATTAATTAAAAAAAACAGAGGGAAGTGGAAAAATTCAGAACAATAAAGATACTAAGTAAAACACAGTGACCAAAAAGACTATAAGATTATAGAACTGACTTATTTTATTTTCACTAATTTCTTACTCCCTCTCTGTTCCAATTTCATGTTATTTAAAGGTAAGATAAGACAGATGAATTCTTACCTAACAGATAGTCTTCTGATGTCATCCCAATTGTCTTGCTACCTAAGAATGTTGGACACTGCAAGCTGCCATCCTAATTTATGTTCCCTTCATCCTCACTTTCAGAAATCAACAGAAGCCTGAGTAGACTAGTAGAATATACATTTCTAACATAGTCTCTTCAGCTGAAATCACATTTTTTCCTTCTTAAGAAAGAACTAAAATATGTTTTTTAAACTAAGGTGAAAAACTGATTTAGAAAATTAAACATCATTTCAGTGAAATAGTGTTTCTATAGACTGTCGTAAAACAGATGAAAACGAAGTGCATTTCTAGTTTATTCACAATGGAACTATAAACCCATTTATTTTAGAGCTAGATTTGCTGAGCGTAAACTCTATTTGTCAGTGTAGAGAGCTGACCCTTTTTCTCTCTTTCCCTCTTTTTTTTTTTTCCCTCAGCCATGTTTACTACTTTTTAGACCAGTGCAGGAAAGTGGCATTATGTCAGCTGTAATGTATGTCATAGAGATTGTTTCTTGGCATTTGGTTTTTAAACTGCCATAGAGATCAAAAAAACACCTCTTGTTTGTGTATCATCCACTTATGAAAGAACTACTCCTGTCAAAAGTAGCAGTGCATTCTTTTATGAATTCATTAAGACCAACAGACTTCAACAGACCTCAACAGACCTCAAAACTTCTAGGTTTGAGATTTTTCTAATAGTTGTGCTTTCCTTGTCGTGACTTTTCATGAACAGCAAAAATGAGATGATCCCTATGTCAAAATAACAGCAATAATGTTCAGTTTTACTAAAATGAATATGTTTCAGAAAGCTACTAGTACGAATTAGTAGTCAGTAAGTTAACTTTATTCTCTTAAAACACATAAGAATAAATCTTTAGACAAGGAGATCCAGTTCTTCCTGAAAGGTACTGCAGCTTTGGTAGGTAAAAAGAAATATCAAATCCGAATTAGATTTCAAATCTTGAATTTAAATTAAATCAGATTTAAAACGACTATCCTGTTCAGTGTCCGTTTTTCACTGTTAAATACCACCTGTAGAAGAAGAAGAAATATTTTTAGCAAGCCATGTTGTAGAAGGCTTTTAATCTACCAAGGAAAGTCATCATCAATTTTCCACTTCATTCTTACTAGTCTGAAACTCTGAAAAAAGATATTCAGAGAGAAGATAAGATACCCTTATCTTAATATTAAATCATAGACAGTTTAAAAAATGATTCAATCAGATGACTAATGCCATTTGAGATTCCTCAGGGCATCTGAGACATCCACACAGGGTTAATCAGACTTATTAAAGATCCAATACTGCCTTGAGCATCAACTGGAAGATACACAGAATTCTCAGGTCATACCAAATGTTGAATCAAGACCTTTTGGCTTGTTTAGAACACCTCTAAACATATTATATTCATGACTTGAGTGATACACAATGCAATTTGTTTACTCCTCATGTTATTATTGAAAATATTATTGTGCTGTTTTTGAAAGTACTCTTCTTCCAACATTTTTACTGGAAAGCTATGAATATTCGTGGCATAATTTCTCTATATCTTTTTATTTGTTGACTAGTTTGTACAAGGATTGCTTCAAAAGTAATGCCTCCTATTTTATTAAGTTGATCCGCAATGTCAGAAGCGGGTGTTGGCGGTATGGCAAATAGAGGTAGAACCTTCCTGCCATTATTCCAGTATGTGAAATTTTGTTGCTATGCAACCGATGGCAGCAGACAGGCAGACAAAATGGCGTCTGACATGGAAGTGTGTATGAAGCAAAGTGGTGAATTCCTCCAATGTGGAAAAAATTGCACCCATTGGCATTCTGAGCTTTCTAAACTTTCTGAATGTTGATGGAGGCCAAACAATGGATGTGAACACAGTGAGGTGGTAGGTGGTGCATTTCAGCAGTGGCAAAAGCAATGTGAAAGACAAGCCGCACTACAGACAGCCATGCACAGCTGTTGCACCATGAATTGAAATGCATCTTGATCAGCTCATCAGCACGGATCAGTGAATTACAAGCAGGGGATTGTATTTGGAGCTGAATATTGGCTTCAGTATGTTGGAAATTATGGTGGCAACACTGGAATACAACAAAGTTTATTACAGGTGAGTCTCACAAATGCTAACACAGGAAAAGAAAGAAGGCTATGCATATCTGTCAGGACCTGCTGAACCGACACAAATCTGAAGGAGCTGAAGGATTTCCCGAATCACATCATTACCAGTGATGAGATGTTGTGTCACCACTATGAGCCAGAGTCAAAATGGCAGTTCATGGAGTGGCAACGTGAATTCCCCATGGACAAAAACATTCAAGACTCAGCACTCAACATGTAAAGTGATGTGCATGGTCTTTTGGAATAGGAAAGAGGTGATCCTTCTGGATTTCCAGGAACTTACACAAACCATCAACTCTGACTGCTGCATCACTGTGCTGACTGAACTAGAGGCTCAAACTTCCAAAGTCAGGCCAGAGAAGAAGACACCCATTCTCTTGCAACACAGTAACACCAGGTCCCATGCCAGTTTCAAGACTGTGGAGAACATTGCCAGTTTTGACTGGATTGTTCTACTATACACCCATTGTATAGTCTAGATCTGGTGCCTTCTGACTTGTCTTTTCAGACCAGTGAAAGATGGACTGCATGGGCAACATTTGCCTACCAATGGTACTGTCATAGCAGTTGTGAAACAGTGGGTCATCTCTGTTGGCACAGACTTCTATGAGTGTGTCATTCAGGCTCTGGTTCATTGCTGGTGAAAATGCATGGCTGTGTTGAAAGATAGTGTCTTGTGAATTTGCTCCATCCAGTAGTGTTAGCGTGCACTTCGTAGCTGTTGCGGAAATGTAAAGGAGGCATTACTTTTTGAGCAACATACATAAAACAGGAGGCATTACTTTCAAAGCAGCCATCATATAATGTTTGTACATGGATACATGTTATAGTGAACAGTATTACATTTTCTTTTCAATAATGATTGCAGTTTGCAGATTTATAGTCTGTCTCCAATAAATTATTTTTAGCTATGTCAGGAGTAACTGCAAAGTTAGTAGAAATGTTATCTTTGTAATATCTGAACAACTTTGCAATCTTTAATAGATTTAATCTTCACAACAGAAAATATTCCTGTGATGCAGAACAAAGCAATGATAGAGTGTCTAAGGATCTTGATAGAAGCTATGTCAAAAATGTGTGATAGGTCAGGGACTGAATTTAAATATTGCATGAGCTTAAATTTTCAGTCTGCCTTTCATTTTTTTCCCTTCCCTTTTATATGTTCATTTATACTATGTCACTATATGGACATATGCAAAACTGAAATTAATTTATCAGCTTGAATATTGATCATGGAATTTATGTTCCACGACTTCATGGTAACAGAATTCAAGTAACATGTAATTCACGCTTGTTCTACACATTCTCAGACCAATGGCTGGACTCTGAATATCAGAGTAATGACATAGTACACGTGATATAAGTCTTTTCAGATCTCTTCTTTGTTAGTCGTAGCTTTGAAGTGCAATGACAACATATGATGCCCGGCATTATTTAATTATTTTTTAAAAAAATTTATATAATTACCGCTTACATATTCATATTTTAATTAATAAAATCTTTTGATATGATCATCCACAGTCATCCTATACAACCTACTGTATTCTTGAAATTACTATCCGCATTCCTGATCAATTAAATAAAAAATTAATAAAGAAATATAGCTAATGTCATTTCCCATAATGCTTCACACAAATATTTTGAGTGAAGTAATGACTATGGTATATTAATGATTGTGATGTTAAATGATTTGTTTGAATGATGTGGGAAGTTACATGTGTTCCTGATCACAGTCCTGATTTAGTTACCTTTCCGGATCTCAGGTCTTGCTGTCAGACTCTTCTACAAAATCAGATTTCAAGCTGAAGGGTCGTAATGAGTTAGTTAGATGAACATTGTATCAGAGTCTTCTTAACTGTGGAGAGAAATAGGGGAAAAAATCAAACTAGCTAACTGAAACGAATGAAAAAACAAAACACTAATGACAAAATCTGTAAGGATCTTCACTTTGTGAGATTTTTATAAAGAGTCATGTGCAATGTGAAGGGTAAGGCAAAGCCTTTCAATTACTGTGTTTCCAGTTGTTGAAAGGGAAGAGCCAGTGAAAGAACTTTAGAACGAGTGACAATTCAAAGGAGCAGTCTAGGAAATATTTTTTGCCATACGATTTTGTTTATACAGTGTAGACAGAAGTAAGCTCTGGCAGGCAAGACGTAAGGAGAAACAGAATATGAATTTGTAGCTAGTGAGGACAAGAAGTGAATGGCAGAGACTTTTTATGAGAATTTTAGACACTAGATTGTAATGAAGAGTCAGAAGTAGCAAACAAGCAAGATGCCTTGATTTTGAACTTCAACTTACAGACCAGATGAAAAGAGTGATTCATAGCAACTAAGAGTCATACTGACAAATAGGAGGAGGATTCTGAAGGGGTTCACGATTACCAACTCTGCTTTCCCAACCATGGATAGTCATAGGACCTAAGCATTCATACAGAGTATCAGGAAAACAGGAAGAGGGCTAAGAGGAAATAGAATAGATCTGGAGTACAAAGAACCTATGTCAATTTTCACCATAGATATGGTAGCTGAATTTCTGTTCATGGATTAGGTTACTGAGATATGAAGCTCAGAGAGAGAGACAATGGGAGGAAGATCTCAGCCCTGAGATACTAAAACAGTAAGTTGAAGTAGAATCGAAAAAGATCAAATAGAATGAGATTAATCAGGTGATGGAAAATAAGATCCTGTCAAAGAGAGAAGAGTGAATATCAAAAAGTTATTTCAAAGGCTAGCCTAGAAGAGCCTAGGAAGTTGTCTGTGGAGTTGTAAGACATGGATAGTTGCAAGATTTGACTAGATAAAGACATTGAAGACAGCCACATTTAACAAAAGTCTGCAAACAAACTGACTGCCAAAAAAACTGATGGTCAAGGGAGAAGGTGCTCCCCACTATTTTGGAAGTGTTATGGTCATTTAACCATGTGTTTAATGGGCACATATATATCTACCAAACTAAGAACATGGTAGTAGTTTATTCACATTGTTAAAGAGTAAACAACTCTTCATTCTAATTGGACAGTTTCAAGGGTCTAAACTTCAAGTTAAAGGCCTTAAAAAAAAAGACATTTCGCTGAAGACAGGATATACTTAAATTACCTACTAAACTGTGACTTCTAGAAACTTTCTTGGACATTTTCACTTCTGTGAAATTTGTGCTTTAGAATTTTCTTACTGACAATAATCCTGTATAAAAAAAAATACGGAGGTAGGCATAGCCACAAATATATTCTTCCTTCTTAAATTTAATGAAAAAAATCTCAATTCCAGTCAGGTGCTGCAGATTTGCTACCTAACTGTAAGAAGAAATAAGTTAAATCATTGCAATTTATTATCTGACTTGAGATAAAACATATGTACACAAGAAAACTCTGACAGGGATTTGCCTTCAATTTGAATGTGGTAGATGGCTGGAAGGCATACCTCTTATTGATGGATTGAGTTCATGTATTGAGCATGCCACATAATGTTACTTTTAATTCTGCAACAAGCTACAGAATGTAGAGTATAGGTGTTCTTAGCCTTCTGAAGGTCTCTTTCTGTGAAAAGTGCAGGTGATCTGTTCTGCTCTAAGTGTTAAGAATGAGAGCAACAGAAAATATACCTCTGTATACTTTTTCCAATGCATGCATGTATATTCACTTAATGTAAGAAGAAAATTTATGCTTTTGTATTTGTAGAGGATGTCATAAACTCTTTTGATAGAGCAATTTTTTGCTGTAGAACCTTAAGTTACAGTATATATACCATATATATGCATATTACATATCATAAAATATTATTTAAATGAATAAATATATTGAAATCAAAGTATCAATTTAGCATCTTTTATTAAAAGCTTGGTTGTATTTATAATTTCATATTTTGTTAGGAAGAAAACAGTTAAGAAGTCTAGGGATCTCTGATGCTGTCTGAAAGCTCAATAGGTTTTAGATAAAAGAATCAGGTTCGTAATTTGCTTTTCTTTAATAATAAGATAAAAATAAATGCTGCTACCATACAAACTACAAAGGTGAAAAAATGCTGTATCTAGCATTGTTCTACCTCCTGTGGCTAGGGACAGAATGCAGACATGCCACAATAATGTTTTTTATTTCTACTGTTCAAACCATATTAATGAGAACATCATTTTGGAGAACTAATTATTTCTATTTGTCTTGTGTCACACTTTCTAATTCCCCTATATTAGCACAGCCAAAGCAAATTAATTGCTTTTCCAGCAGTTGAACCTTGTCCAAGAATGAGCTCACATTCCCTTCCAGTTTTGCAGTTTCTAGGAGTGCATTGTGTCAAAATTTTCTCTTGATACTAAACACAGCCCAGAGAATATCTTTACAGATTTCTGTTGCTGCTCACTTGATGAAATTTATAAGTTTAAGTGACCCACTAGGAAAGATAAAGTTCTTAGCTGCAAGATTATACATCAAAACAGTTAAAGTGAAATTAAAATTAAATGAATGAATCTCACTGAAGCAAAAAAAGCAGTAATTAATGGTTCCCTTAATTGTCTTCATAAAATATTTGCATGGGTCTAATTTGCATAATTTGCATGTATTAATTAATCTTTCAAAGGAATTTTGTGCTGAGAGAAGCCAAAAAATCTCTTTGTTTTATTTAACATCTAATGAAATATTTATCTTCGTTAATGAACTTCTCATCTTCATTAAAATAAAAATTGCACAAGTTTGTATGTTTTAAATGTTTTTATAATTGAAGTATACAAAAAATCTCTTCAGACCTACAATATCTGAAAAATAAATACATTATTACACATTCCACATCATTTTAGCACATTTTAAAATTTCAGAAATCCTGATCAATTTACAAAAAGTTTTCAAAGAGTTTTAAATTACTTCAATTACGTGTTAATATCTGTGAGGTTTTTTTTATTTATTTTACCATTAGAGACAAGAAGATAAGCCTTTTGGTGCTTCTGTCATTGTCACCCTGTGATAGATAACAGCTTT
This sequence comes from Phasianus colchicus, assembly GCF_987193195.1. Lineage (NCBI taxonomy): Eukaryota > Metazoa > Chordata > Aves > Galliformes > Phasianidae > Phasianus > Phasianus colchicus. Next base: position 158,299,937 of record NC_143436.1, read on the forward strand.
TATTGAACCAATTTTAGGCATAGAAAAAAAGAGACAAATACTGCAGGAGCTTATACATGATATGTGTCCAGTTTATGCTATACTAGACTAATTGTTGAGGAAAAATAGTTTGTGACTTACTATCTGACACTTAATGACTGAAGACAGAATAAGACTGATGACAGTTACAGTTACAGAGGACGGTAGTTGCAGAGGACGTAGTTAGGTGACAGTTTGCAGATATCAGAAATTCTGAGAGTGTCCAAAATAGCTAGATATTCAGAAAGAGAGTACGTAGTCAGAAAACAAACAAAAAAAAAAAAAAAAAAAAGAAGGAAAAAAAAGTTTTGTGCAAAATTTGAATATAGAAGTGTAAGGAGATGTAAAGAAATAAAACACATTGCAGAAAACTCTTTATGTTAAAAAAAAAAAAAGTTTTTAGGAACAAAGTTGAAGGCTGCTACTTAAAGACGGGGCCATCTCAAATGTCAAGGTAATGCATCAGCTACTTAATATTGTTGGAAATTATAGCTGTGAAGAAAGAATATTAAAATAGGGTTAAAATAAGATAGATTCTATACAAAATTTTAATACGTACACAATAGGATCTGTGAATTTGAATTTCTCTTTTTTTTTCCAAGGATAAGTACAATATTATTGGAGTAATAAAAATATACTTGAAGTAGGGAAATGTTTATGGATTTAGAATACATAGAAATTATATTTACACAATAAAACAGTGCAGTGGGATTTGTACTCATTTTCAATATGCTTGCATATGCTTAAATACTTGCAAAGAGAGTTTATAAACAAATTAATGTTTTTGAATTAATTTTAGACGTGCAATACCTTTGAAAGCCAACCCAGCAGAGATGGAAAAGTAGGAGCTGTTTAAGCATGCTAGGCACTACTTGTACAAAGGAAGTAAAAAGAAAGGAGATTTAAGTTACTGAAACTGTATAAAACTCTTGTTTTACTGCATTATTCTAGCTTTTTTCAGCTGGTAAGATACATGGAATTTAGCAGATGCTATAAAGGCACTGTAGGTACTGCTATGTATAATGAAGGTACGAAACTTGTGGAATAGCTGCTGAGACAACACAACTATCTATAAAATATCCAAGCAATATCAGTGGGATGAATATGTTTCACATTTGTGGGGTAGGTGACGTTATATGAGTTTGTTGGCTGGACTCCTGTTAGAGTAAGTGAAAAGTAATAGACATATTTCTGCCTTTGAATTAAATGAATCATGTCTTACAAGTCACTTCCTTGAATGGGAATGGGAATCTAAAAAAGAATCAAAACGTAGCTGTCTGTACTGCTGGAGTTGGAAGTTATTGTGATGAACCTCCTGGGTTGTTTATTTTCCTTTTTGTTTGCCTCAGAATGCCAGCATTGCTTGTAACTGTAAACAGACCATAAGCAGATGAATTTCAGTTTTTGTAACTGCCAGTGTTGAGAGTGAGTAATTGCGCATCACTTCTGGAACAATACCAGTGCCTGACAATTTCTCATCTGCTTGATGTAGTTCTGTAATATTACAATATTCCTGATTACAGTTCTGAAAGTTGTACAAAGCAAGATCTTCAAATGGAGAGAGGATAAATCCAATTCTACATTAACTCTGAAGCTTTTCAGCATTTATTTCAATTTGATGCTACCAATACAAGAAGCAAAAGTTAAAAGAAGCATTCCATCCTTCAGAAATAAGAACAATAGTAGATGTAAATTTAGAAGTAGGAAAAAAAGATAGAAGACATCTCACAGAATTCTAGATAAGAAAGTGGTATAACTAATATAATTTCATTGTATTACTGTAACAGTATTACTATATCCTTACTAATTTGTAATGGAATACTAGTTAATGTGTCTCCATTTAAATATAACTTTGCTTGCAAACAAGGCCTCAGTTGGATGAAGTTGGATGACTTGATGAAACATAGAAGTTTACAGTGCAGACAAGTACGTTTGTGCTTGTCACCCTCAATCTTCTGTGGAGGGAGTGGAGAGAAACATCTGCAATAAAATTCCCCACTTCATAAAGTGGATACCTATAAATCACCTTTGTCTATGGGAGGAGCATAAGTACCCTGCTGTAGACATCTACAAATTTTTTAAGCCCAGTCACATTCTAGCAATGCTGAATTTGGTTTCCGGAGGTGAGAAAATAACTTATTTTTAGTTGTTGCTGTTTTTTATTTGTTGGGTTTTTTTTTTTCCTACTTTTGGATTTTATACTTTTTTTCTGTACCACAAATTTTTTTTTTTGTTCTATAGTTGGGATTGTAGTTTTAGCTCAAAATAATCTAATTGGAAAGGATAAAGGTAGCATTAGCACACTCTTTAGAAGTATATGCTGAAGAATCATTGTCTTCTCATGTCACATTTTGCAGCAAGAAAGAATTAAGTGGATAATGCTTTCAGAATGAAAATGACAGCATTTGTTTGGGTTGCTTATTTGGTTTAAGAGCAGTGTTTTGCTGTTTAATTTTTTGGTAAAGAAGCAGCTCATTTTTTGTGCTTCAGTGCTGTTTCAACCAATGCCTTAAGCCCAAATCAAATCTGTATGCAGTCTTTACGCACTGATTTCTTACTGGCAACACAAATGCTTTGGTATTTCATAAGAGTGTTGTGAAACTTAATTAATGTTGGTTAAGTGTTCTGGATCTTGAATGGAAGGCACAGTAGAAATTCAGTTATATTGTTAACTTTGGCTTTTATGTTTGCATAAATGTGACTGATCAGAGTCTTGAGGATTAAAAAGTGGCAAAAAAAAAAAAAAATGATTCAAGAAAGAGTAATTTACAACTAATGTAAACTAATCAGTAAGTTTCAAATTTAGCATATGAATATAAGGAGACAAATATTTTATCAAATCTAGTAAAGAAATAATTGATAGCTATAAATGTAAGTAAAGACAACCTCGTTGTCATTGAAGATATGTTCATTTGAACTGAGGGGCTGAGAATTTAATTTTATAGTGGCCAATATTTTAGTTTTTGTAATTTCTCTTTGCCAGTATGATGAAAACAAGGAACAACAGCTAGAGTGAAGCACAAAATACTTACTTTTATGTACTTCAGCAATAGGAAATATTGTATTTTTTAAAAAAATCTTAATATATCTGTTATGTTGCCTCATTGCAAACAAGCATAACAACTATTATGCCAAGTCTATTTTAATTCTAAAAACAATGTTTGTTTTGTTTTTTACTGTGGTTATTTTTATTTTAACAAAATTAAGAATGATAGCATAAAACAATTTGGCTTTGTAGAATCCAAGCATTCAGCTTTCCAGTGGAATTTGATTTGTAACATGACCTATCTCTATTCATATCTCAAGTTCCCATAAAAGAAGAATAGAATAGAAAAGAAATAAATCAACTAACAAAAATAACTAAAAGGCAGTAGAACTAAAATTAATACATTTGGAAGGAATACTTAGCCAAGCATCATGTTCCATCAATAGATGAAATCTTCTGCCAGCATATATCTAAAGTATTCTTTCAGTGAACAGCCAGCGGACTTCTAAGGAGGAAAATCTCTCCTTTAGGATAGGCTGCCAGCTTTAAAAGGAAATCTCTAGAATTTCAACCCTTCACAAGAAGTATTTTGGTCATTGCAAGGTTCCAGAAGAACATCATGAGAGACAGCAGCATATATAATATCAATGTGATTTCATTTTGTTGAGAAATGCAAAATGTATATTGGTAATAGTAAAAGGAAATTTTTTTCTATTATAGTCTTGCCAGCCTTATTATTTTTTTTAAGTTATGCAACCTCTAATTAGGAAAAGCAGCAGTAGCATAATACTGTATTTATCACAGATGTTGAAAAGGATAGATCACAAAGTGCTATAGCTGACATTGGAAACGAAGTGTTACAAAGTCAGGACCAAGTTGCTGTGCTAGTTTATGTGCATGAAATTATAATGTATATTGTTAAAAATGTACAGTGCTATATTAGATGATTCAAGTTTTGACTTGGTTTATTTAGTCTTTGTTAATTCTGCAAGTTTTGCTTATGATAAACTGTTGGTGCAAACCTTGCATTAAAAGACGTATTTTTTCATGATATTGTTTTGCACTGCAATATGCTGGCTGCAAGTCCTTTCAAGTAATAAAATTATAGTGAATACAAACATAAAATAAAAACCAGCAATAATTTACATTCACTTTTAACTTTACAGTGTGACTCAAAGTTGTATACGCAGTCATTGAAGAGAGCACTGTATGTTTACACATTGATGAATTGAAAATAAAAATATTGTGGTTGGATCACACTCCTTGGCTTCATGGGCAGTATTGGAAGCATCATAAAAGCAGTATAATTGACTAAAGAATCAGTTCCATTTTCAACCTTATCATCACATTTGTTATGACTATCACAGTTACTGTCACAGCAGTAACTACGCCATCATAAGCAATCTAGTTCCCAGTGCTAAAATACTGAAATGATAAAACACTAATAAAACCTGCAAAAATCAGTTCTATTCCAGCTCCAAATGGGTAGTAGTTCCAGAGTTTGATCCTAAACATTCAGTACATGGAAGTGTCCTAATTTTAGGAATTAAAAGCTAAGGTTTCCCTTTAGAGTTTTTGATATTTTTACAAAGCCTACAGCTCTCTTGCATTTTCCAGCTAAAATTAACTGGACCAGATTTTCAGTAAGTACATTCAGGATATTCTCAGTTCTTGCCTCATTTCCAACTAAAATGGTATAGTATTACAGATAGGACTAGATGGATTTGAAGCCTGCAATTTAAAGCAATCATATCACAACTATAATCTTAAAGACCATTTTAATACTTTTCTCATCTTACAAGGTTATAACAGAACCCAGTTCCTACAGTAGAATACAGAGCTGTTTTGTGTCTACCTAGTACTTAATGTATTTACAAAGAATGTTCAGAGTTTTTTTCCTATGATAAGCCTATAAATGGATTTTTTTTTCCATGCTGTGGACTCACTTCTTTGCATCATACTGGTCTGAAATTATTCCTTTTTTTCAATTCACCTTGAGTACCTGTGCCCAGCTTCCTAAAAACTGTTCCAGGAGAGCTACTGTAAAGTGCAATGTATGAACCCATTAATATATTGCTATTCGAAATTGGCAGTAGAAGTGCAAAAGCAAGAAGAAAAAGTAACTATGAATCAGCATCTTCATTTCCTCTGTTTTGACAAAATCCAATTTAACTTCAGATGTTCTGTGCAGGTCAGATGTTCTGTACAGGTCAGTTTTTCTAACTCCAAGGTAGTCTCCTGATTGCAGAGTTACTGCTTAAGATGGCTCTAGTGTTTAATTTAGCCAGTCTTTTTTCTCTTGCTTACTTTTTGATGATGGACTGTGGTGCTAAGTTCTCCCTGGGAGCGCTTGCTGCTTCCATATGGTCTGGGATTTCTATAAAGGGGTGCATCCAGGACACTGTCTGTCATGACATGCTGCTTTTTCTAAGGAATCTCTATTGGCAAAGACACAAGAGTGGTGCCAGATTCAAACCACCTGGCCCTAAGGCTAATTGAGTTTTTCCTGGGGGGAAGAGTAATAATTTTGAAGCACCTATGTGAAATTATGTTACCACTGAGAGAGAATGGGAAAGGTTGCCTTGTCACCAGAGTGCTTAAATGCATCCATGGACATAAGCCCAAGACAGAAGTGTAAAGTCAGGGAAATTAGTGTCAATTATGAATTGAAAACCAATTTACCTGATTCAGCATTAATATTTGTCAGAGAAACAGAGTTCTCCTCTGGTTCAAATATTTTTCATTGTTTACAAGAGTAAAAGAATTTTGCTTAAGTATTGCTTTATGGCTTGCTACTAGGTTAAATTCCATATACATCTTTCAGCTTGAAGCTTTCATCATACTTCATGTATGTAGCTATGTTGCTCATGCTAAGACACAGGAGGTTCATTAAGATCTAGTCATATTTCTATTGAGCAGTGAAGATTATATATGAGTTTAGTTGACTGCTCATTACTTAGGTCATGACTTCTGGTTTGTTTTCTACCACTTTTGACTCTTGTTTTCAGCTGACTTCCTTAGTGCCATTGACTACCACCAGCTTTCTTTCATACAAACTACCTAAGAGTGGCAAACATTTGTTACATATGTTTTGACATTCCATACATCCTTAATAGATGTTCCATAAGCTTGCCACTGTGATCTTTATATTTTACAACCCCATTCCCTCTTGTTCTACATTTGACTATTTCTTCATGGTTTGCATTGGGCTCTAATTCTATTTTAGGACACAGATGAGGATATGAGTTGTTGGATATTAAAGAAAAATGGGGTGTTAATGTGATATTGATACTGGAATGGAATTCCACATGCAACGTAATTGATGTATGCAGGGTAATGTAAGTAGTAAAGCTAAATGATTTCTTTAAATAGCTGCTACTTTCCATTGAAATGGGGAATAACCTTTGCAGCATTTGAAATGACATCTCAGTAACTGGAATTAAGGACAAGCTGGATCACTTTTTTATTAATTATATTTTAATTCTAACCTGAAAATGACAGAATACTATTCTACTTTTTAGTTATTGGAGTATTATATTCAATTAAAGTTACTTGTTCAGAGAAGAAGTAGTTTGTAGGGAAGAGATAAGATAAGCTTGTGACTCTGTAAATGAGATGTACTGTGTAGGAGTATTAGGTAACATATACAGTAGGTAAGTATAAGATAAGTTCTTTATTGTGTTTTATAAAGAAGTCTGGGGAAAAGCTGAAGAAAAGCTAATACTGTAAAAGAACTTGTCTTCATAAATCATTTGTAGATGTTAAAGTACATAAACATCACACAGTCTTGTGATGGAAACAGTATTGGCCACAACATAGTCATAGCTTCAGCTATCTCTGGCAGTAAAAACCTTAAACATAGTACCTTTCCAGAGGTTTATAAAGCCAATAAATTTATTAATCTGTACTTCATTGTGTGTTCTCTAAATGCAAACACTTATGTCAAGCTAATACTTAGCTTCTAGTTAAGTGACAGAAAAGGTCTCTGTGTGTTTCTGTATGTCCTTTATGAAGTGATAAATTTTAAGAACTAATTTGTACACACTTCTACACAAATATTTTCTGTAATTTTATTTCAATTTAGAGGCAAAAAAAGTTCTTGAAAGCTACAGCAAATGTTGTTCAATTGTATTTTATTCAGATTTAATTTTATGATCACATTTTCCTCTTCATGGAAGAAATTGCTTATTTTTTAAAACTTATTTCAGTAGTAGCTTTTTGACTGGTATTTGTTGTTTAAGATTATTTTGGTAATTATGCATATGATCCTATGAAAGTGACCATTGCAGCAAAACACTAAAAAGTCACACTCTAGCAGAAAATTCGGAAGAAGAACTCATACTAAAAGTTAAATCAAAAGATAGATGATAAAATGCTGTTTCCATTAAGGTTTTATGAGAAGGAAAAAAAAAAAAAAAAAAGTTGTTCCAGTGCTTAGAACTCAACTCTTTCTCAATTGTATGCTATCAAATCCAAAGTTTCCTTCTAATTGCTTTGCTGAAATATATGTATGAGAAAACCTCTTTAAGTTTTTGAAAATATGGTAGCAATAAAGTATGCCTTTATGCAGAATTTAAAACTGTTTAATGCAATACAGATTGATCAGCATAAGTATTATCCACACCATGATACAAACAGACCTGAACACAGTGAGCTGTGAAAGTTCCCAAGCTGATCGTATTTAGCTGTGACTTCATACTTCAATAACTCTCCCACACAGTTCTTCAGTTGAAGATGTTCTGTTTTGATTTTTTTTCCTTTTTAAAAAATTATTATTATTATTGTAACCAATAGAATTGACTGCAATACAATTCCTAAAAGACATAGATTCAGTGATTCTAAGTAATCTAATCAGCTGTATTGTCTTTTTTTTCTGGATGTGCTTTCATTCTGTTTATACAAATAGAAGCAAAGGCAAAGTTCACAAGGCAACAATAAGAGACTGTGATTTTTCAAAACGTATTTCTTCCAAAGAATTTCTCACCTTGCCAGTTCAATCTTTTCATTGCTCAAAATGGCAAGCTCTCTCTGTTCTACATGGTCTCTAAATAATAGAGGATGACATATTCATGCAGTCCATCGCTTTGTCAGTTTACTAAAGACCAGATTGCTGACCTTTAGCTTGCAACCACAGTATTCAGGGATGCTGAATATGTGAAAACATATAGTCATGATTAAAAAACATGATAAAATTACTGAAAGAAAATCCCCATAGTTAATAGCTAAAACAGCTGCAAAAAAAAAAAAAAAAAAAAATTGTTTAGACTTTTTTTTTCTTAACATCCATTGTTTGATTTTATATCTGGAACTTCAAATATAGAATTAAAATCTTCAAAGTATAAATTATTATTTTGAAAGGAAAGGCACAATCATTTCCTGAATATTTGCATATTTGCACTGAGTATTAACACAAATATATTTGTACATGAATGTTAAGTAGAGAAATGAAAGGTGTATGATTAGTAACAGTATGCAAATTTCAAACTAATTTATTGGTGTTATACAAAGGGCAAATTAGGATAGTGTTTGGTCAGATATGTTTACATACTTCCTATTTGCATGAGTTTACTGAACATGTATGGTGAAAACATCCATCTTTGCATAAAATATGGATAAGCACTTTTTTTTTTTTTTAAGAAAAAAAAAAAACTACTCAGCTACTGTAATTTCAAAGTCTCAACAATTTGTCCAGCCTTTCTCATACCTCTTTTACTCCAATACAGTTCTACTAAGAAAGCAGATAGTGAATCCATCCGTGTTCCTCAGTATGTGACTGACCAGTAAAAATATCAGGACTACATTTTACAAAAGGTGGGGGTTTATATTCTCTGTAGCACTCTGCAAACTGTGAAGGAGAATCAACTGCATCAAAAATGATTTTCCTATGATTGAAAATGTAGACTCCCATTTTTAACTTCCTGCCTTGGTGGAAAATAAATCCTCTTTTGTCTCTATTTTTAATAAAATAAATGAAGAGTATACAAAAATAGATTTCTTCCTTGATTAGCTGCTTCCTTTAAGTTTTGCAAAGAAGGGTTACAATTTAACTAAGATCCCTTCCATCTGTTGCAATATGCTTGCTTTTATTTTGACTTCCCGTTGCTTTCTTATCAAATATCACATGAATCATTGCCATTTGTTTGCCATCCCTTTCTTTTGTTTTGTTTCTCTTCCTCCAAATGATTAAAACATCAGGTTGAATGAAAGGTTAGAAGTACACTGTAATTCACATTTGCCCCATCTTATTAAAACAAATAAACCAACCAGTTATATAATTTAAATGTGCTTGAGCTATGGCTTGCAGATGCTTTTATCAGCTGTGGGCTGAAGAGGTTGTGTGCATTCAGGCATGCATGCACAAGTTTTCTTTGAAAAGGACAAACCTCATTAGATTACAGGTGCCTGGAAATAACTTCTGAGAAAATAGCTGCCATTTTCAATAACGCTACTTCCTTACAGGAAACACAATTTATTATGTTCTTCAGCACAAATGAGAAGCTTTTCTTTTATTTAGATGAAGTTAGCTTCATTTTACATCTCAAATAATTTATTTATTTTAATCTGTTGGATTAAAAGAAGAGGGTGGATCATGATATTTTTCACTCTAGTATTACAGACTATAAAATGTTTAGGAAGAGAACTGCAATGATTCTTAAATTCTTAAATATGTGTTTTATTAATTTACCATAAGTTACTAAATTTTCTTGCAATAACATGTCTTCTTGTATGGAAAGTCAGAAATGCCTCATCACTGCATCAGCTTGCTGGAGCGAGAGTTAACAATTCTTAATGGCTGTAGGCTGTGGGAATGGTCTATATATGCTGAGGTTCAGTACAAAGTTTCTTCAGTCTCTAGTGAGCACATCGGCTAGTCCTGAAGATTCTCTATTGCAACATTAGGTTTTAAAAAAAGTTCCTAAATGTTGTTTGGCTCAGTCACCAGCAATAGAAATGGATTTCATTTTGAGCCAAGAACCTACAATTTCAATTTGTGTGTGTGTGTTTGTGTGTTTCATGCTAATGGGGTAAATAACACTGCTAAAGACAAAAAGCAGACTGAGAAACTAATACCACAGTGATTCTTGGTTACCTAAGAAGAGATATGGAAAAGTTAGAGAAAGACACAGAAGAACAGGGAAGTCACGGATTGCTTTGGAGTCTGAGCTGGGAATACAGTTCCTATCCTCTCTCTTTCAGTTGTATTCTTATTAATGAAAGAGAAATCAATTTGTTGTGTGTTCTTCACTTTGAAAACAGAAATGGATGAATAGGTCCACCATTCAGATATCCCTAAGACTTGTTTTGATTGAAGATCAGCTCAATCAATGGCCTATGCATATTTGACAAAATTGTGTTAAAGGTATTTTAGGAACTATAGTGACAATAAATTTGGGTTACTTTAATATAAGGGTTACTGGATTTTGGACTGGCATTTATTGTTCTGTGGCTCACAAGTTGTGGTCATACACGAAAAATAAAGATAGTGCAATTAATTAACTAGTCAACCATAAATCCAAACCATTCTACCTTTACAAAGCTCCAACAGAGTTCCCTGATTTTGTTCATTTTTTTCTCCTTCTTATACATCACTTTTTCATTAAAAAAAAACAAAAACAAAAACAACACTAAGACTCTGGTTTTTCTCATTAGTAATCTGCAATATGCCACCATATCTTCTATGATTTTTTCTTTTTCTTTTGTTTTCCAAACATTTTCACCTTGCCGAGGAGGGTTTTCCTCAGAAGGCATTTTTATGATAGCAGTTGACTAAACTCAGGTCTGATGCCACACCTTGGATGCAGATTTGCAGATTTTTATAAACTAAAGGCTGTAGTATGCTCTTATGAGAGTCATGATTATCATTATGCTCATTTTTTAAAGCAGCTCTCAGGATACAAACTAAAATATGATGAATCTGAATGATAAACCAGTGTGACTTGCAGTGAATGACAGAAAAACGTGTAATCATCTAATGTATTATTTATTTAGTTTGCAACTATAATCACACAACATTTCATTGTAGATTTTTATCACTTTACAAGAATTCATATTAACAGGAATAATATTTGAGTGGTTTTATGTTTTTAATATAAGAAACTGTTAGGCCCATAGATATGCTACAGTCTACCCATACGTTAGTGTGAATCAGTCTCCAGCTGACTTCTCTGTGGGAAGGCATTTTAAGGAATGTGATTTGTTTCAGCATTGCAAACTTTTATGGCAGATCCGTTTGTTTTCTATAACACTTATGACCTTCTAACTATTTGGGCATGTTCATTCAAAAGCCTCAAAGTGAGTTTTAATTAAAAAAAGTTAATCTAAAAAAATACTCCCTCACCCCGGCTAGAATTTCTGTCACATCAGTCCACAGAGAGAAAGAAATTAGATTTAGGAGTAGCAGCATTTTCAGTTTTATTTACTAGCATGAGCTTGTGTGATCTTGCTGAACACTATTATTTGCAAAAGAGCAATTAAAACAGATGACAGTCTGCTAATCATGCACAGTTCTATTTAGAAATGTAGCAATATTTTCCCAGTTCATGTTTTTGCTTAATTCCTAAGAGATTTATATTCTGTGTAGAAGTTAGTAAATTTGACATGCTTTACCACAGATCAACAAATTTCAGTAGGCTAAAAAGATACTCCAGCATTTTAAACAATTTTAGAGAATAGCATGTGTATGTGTAGTGTATGCTAGTGTGCAAACGTCAATGTTTGTGTGAATAATGTATTTTTTTATATTAAATGATTTATATATAAATAGATAAATTCTGCATTTACTAATGGTAGAAAATAATATGAAGTATGTTTATAACAAAAGCTGATCTGGAGGCAGGAAGGAGAGCCACGCTAATGAGGCAGGAGTAAAAGTAGCAGCATTTTCACAGGGTTATTTAGCATGAGCTTGCATGATTTACTGTTAACTTAGTACTGTTGGGACTTGTAGATTTTGCTTGTGATTTTAGCCCTAAAATCAAGAAGGGCTATCAGTAATACTCCACTGGCATTCAGATAGGAACACTGGCTACACCTAGAGGCAGAATGTTTGAGGTGATTTTGACAACAACATTGAGAGGCTCTAGTAATTTTCAGAAGAACCTTTGAACAATGAGAATTGAGATGGAAATGATTTGGAAGAAAGGAACAGCAGTCTGATAAAAGAAAAAGGACAACAATCAGATAGAAGCACTGTATTTGATCCCCCCATAAAAGTGTGAAATAATCATTCCTCTTCAGAGCTGCGAGCTACCTATTTTTCCTTCTATAGTTTGAAGTCTTGTTTCTAATGCGCAGTGCTATTTACCTGGCGTACATTCTTCATGAGTGGCTACACATGCTAGAGCATGCTAGTAAAAAACCTGAAGAAATGACTTACCTTTCTCCTTCTCCCAAAGTCATGGTTATTATGAAAGTGTTGTAAACAGTTCCAAAGATATTGTGACACTAAAAGTGTCACCTTCTACAAAGAAGCACCTAATTTTTCATAATCTTGAAAAAAAAAAGAAGAAAAAAAGAAAAAGAAATATTTTTGCAATTCTTAAAAAATTTGCAATTCTTATTGACTTAGTCATCAAAGTACTTTATCTACATCATAATCTATCTACTGCCTATCTTCTGTCACTGCCAGATAATCCTTAAGCAGTGCAAAACACATCTGAATCTTAAAATGTATAAGTGTTCTCTACAGCTTGTTGACTTTTTGTTGGCTGTTACAAGGGTTTAGCTTCATACAACTCTAATTTTAATTGAGAATATGTTTTAATATGTGTTTCATTTAAAAGGCATGTGGCGACTTAATACAGTAAAATATAATACATGTTAATAACTGTAGGTTATCTTAATGTTTAGGTGTGGGAATTATGCATAGCAGTCATTAGCAAATACACATTCAAGATTGCCAGAGTGCTGGTATATATACAGAGTAATTCTCCTACAGAGGTATCAAGACAGATTTAGTACTCTAAATGTCTACTGCGTTTATTCAAAACGTGTAGGAGAATTATGTGTGACTACAGCTATTAGTAGCCTTAGCTACTGTTCTGCACTTGCTGTAGAGATGTTTTTTTAAGATGGTTTACTAGACCTTCAGTTTTACCAAACTCACTTTCGAAGGTTTATTCTTTCTCTCCTGAATTCCTGTAAGCAATTTACTTGTACTTCATGCATCAAAGAAGAATAAAAAATTATTCTGTAAAAAAAAAGGCCTTACTCAATTTCTTTTTGTCTCTCTTCAGTACACAAAGATCATAACAAGTTTAGAGAATGTGGAAATGATTCTGAGTGAAAGCGCTCCAAGTGGTGGGAAAGTTATCATCCACTCTGGGAAAAAAAAAAAAAAAAGAAAATCTTGGATTGCAAAAGAAGGGGAGAGGGGAAGAGGAAATGTAAAGATACAGGGGAAAATAGCAAAAGAGGGTATACCCCAGAAGCTTTGAATAGAAAACAGGAGATAGAAAAGGAACACTAGAGGTATACTGGATAATAATTACTATAACATAGGAAGAGATTCTACTATTTCCTCTTTCTCCTGTGCAGTTACAGTAGAAATTAAACAATAAAAATTGGAAAGTGGTGTGCAGAGGAGGTGTATTTTCCCAACTTGTACTTTCTAGTTAAACTTTTCTTCACCTCAACAGAGAACTTGCGGAAATGAAGCCATGTTTTAATCAAAGCCCACCATTTGAAAAATTACAGCAATCATGTATATAGGTTCATCACAAGCAATTGCTATCTGTGTACTTATTATAAATTAAAAAAAAAAAAACAACAATTGGGAGTGAGCAATGAAACTAAGAAAACCAAAATAGAAACAAGAATCACTTGATATCTTATGAACATATGCTGATGCAAACTACTTGGTCCAGAAGTGGTTCATGCAGATGTCAGGAGTTACTGCTTATACTTCCAGGCGGATTATAGTTTAAAATATAAGTAGCATTCCATAGTTGTGCATTGTGAAGGATTAATATGCTTCACAATGTGCCTTACTCACAAGGAAGAAACACTTACAGGTCAGCAAAATAAGCATGTATCATTTTTTTTCTGTCTGTTTACTGTTCAAAAATATCTCTTTGTATTGCTGTAAGCAGAAGATGTTCATGTTCCCAGTGAAGAATGATTTGCTTTATATTTGTAAATTAGGTGAGAATGTGTTATAGCAGAAAGTTCTCTTCAAGTTTTTATAGATCAGCAGCTACTAGATGGGTGAGCTTGCTGTTTCTCACGTTCTATCTCCATTATACACTTCTCACTTAAATATATGCTTCTCGGTTGGAAAAAACACTGAGGAGAGAGACATGCTCACGTCTTTAACATAGTAATTGTTCAGTTAATCTCATTTATGGGGGAAGGAGGCTATACTTCACTGATACTGATTAAATATCCTATACCGGGTTCTATATAAATAGCTACAAATGTGCACAATGGTTACATTACATGGTATATTTAACAACACTGCTAAATCAAAAAGTATGAGCTATGCCTTTAGTGGTGGGAGTACTAACGACTGCATGCAAGAAGATTTTTGCTCTGCAACCATGAAGGGAATAATTGCTGTTCAGCATTATTCGGTTAAGTTTGCATATCAGTAAAAACACATGCACAGAGGCTCCACCTACATTCCTGGTGCCCTAGCACTGATATGAGTGCAGCATATATTAAAGCTTTAGGAGGTAGTACAGTATTCACAACTTGAAGTGTGTATAATTTTTAATGGAGTTAATTTGACCACTTTCAGATGAAATCACAATGGTGATGTTTGGACTTTTTGATTTTTTTTTTTTAATATTTAAGGCAATAAGTACCATAGGTGGCAGTTCACAGAATTACATGGTTTTTAAATCTTGAGCTTTTTCCTCTCTTTTTGATTCATTGCAGATACAAATTTTTAAAACAAATGTTTGTTTTTCATATTCTAGATGGAAGACTTTATTTGAAAACTACTGTCATGTACTGAATTTTTCCTGCTGAAGATACCTGTGCTATGGTAAAGAACTTTGCAGTAAGACATTCACCCGAATGGAGTTCTGTGGGAACAAAATGTTTTCAACTTCATTTACCAATGTTCTTCAGAAGTGTAAGGAATTCTGCAAGAGTGTCCTCCTTTGGTTATCTCCTATGGCTCAAGCCAGAGCTATAGAGAATGTTTGTAAATGTACAGTAGCAATCTTCTTACAGTGAAAATCTTCATCTGTGCACCGGACTATTGTACCAAAACTACAGGCAGGTCAGAACAAGGTTGAGTATTCCCTTTTTCCAGGAATGCAGACTCTGTCCTCCTCTGATGATTCTATATTTGAGCACATCAAATGATCCTTCCAGTGGTGTCAAAGTACACTCACAGACTGTTATATCATACCGAAACCAGCAAGACAGCTCAGAAATGAACTTGTAGAGGGCATAAGAGGATTCTTATTAAAAAAAAAAAAAAAAAAAAAAAAAAGAAGAAGAAGAAGAAAAAGAAAAAAAAAAGAAAAAAGTAAAAAGAAAAAAAAGAAAAAATTGATACATTCAGTTTTCAGACTATGATCGTGGGTTTTCTTCTAAAGACATTTTTCCACATGCTTTCTGAGAGACCAACACATGTATGTAAATCTACGTTAAGTAAAATGGAATTTTGTGTAAGTGAAAAGAAATGCTGAATGTAAACAAACTGTTTTACTATTCACAAAGTCTCTTTTCCTAAAATAAAATAAAATAAAAAAAACACAATTAAAAGAGTAATAATTTCTCATTGTAAACTGGCAGGGGTTTGTGAAATAAATGACTTTGCTTCTTATCAAACTGTTGGTCACATGTACAGTATATAACACAAATCACACAAGGAAGGTATTATGTATGCAGTAGAAATCTAGCGTTTAGGAAATGAAAAATTTTAGATAATATTGTTTTGTCACCCTGTTGGTCAGAAAGACACCTTTCTAGTTTTAACGCATGCAGGCATGTAAATATTTGTCCTGGAGTCACAGTATTACTGAATGAGATCTTAAGCATCTGGTAACAAGTCAGAATTATGTATCAGCCACTTTTATTTGTATATTGAGCCCTGGTTAGTGCCCTGATTAGTGCACTTTTAAGAATGGACTGTGGCTGAGCAGCAAGTCAAAATGCCAGAAATATTTTTATATGTTAATGTCATATTACGTCAATGTTGCTAAAAAAAAAAGAAAACCTAACAAACACTTGATGTATCAGTCCAATTCCACGTAGAACTGAGTGATACAGTTGAAGTCTGTTGTCCCTCCCACCTTGTCATAGGGACTGGTGGTTATGTGTTACTTTCACTGTCTTTATAAAAGCTACAATATGTGTTTTCAACTTTGTGCTGATAACTGGAAGTAAGCTGCAACACAGTGCTTATTACATAACTAGCAATTATCTTCTTTGCTTTGCATACTTTTGGGTTACCCCTTTAAAGACTGATTTTGTGAATCAGTGCTATTACTGTAAGTTTTGCAATTATGCTTTCTTCATCTTTCATGTTTTATGCATATAAAATATTATTTATTACATGGAAACGTATCAAAATCTTAAATGTCTAAGATGCCTAACTTAAAACAAATGTTTCTTTAAAAATAGTTCTGATTGGATATTAATATTATTTTGTCAAAAAAAATAATCTAATGTTTTGTAAACACTAGCACTGAGCTTCTATAGTTAGTAGGTCTTCCTTGCAATACTGGTACACATTTATTTTGTGCAGTTCATATTTACTCCATCACAATCCTTTTTTAACAACAGAAAATATGTATATAAAAGTTCACATCATGGTAATTTTTTTTAAAGAAATACCGAGCAATATTTTTCATTAAATATTGTTATCTAATACTTTATAGTGACATTATTTTCTACCCATGATTTTTTCGTAATTTTCGTAGTTGCTTGAACACTTATGAGATTCTGCACTCCAGTTTTTTCATATGCAGTCTTTAAAGGGTTAACAGCTGTAAAGTTAGGTGGATTTGTGTCAAGCTTTTTAATCATTCATATCTGAAAGAGAATTAAAAGCCTACAACTGAAATATGTAGTAGCATCTACCATTGCTCTGCTCCTTGCATAGAGTCAGCTTAAGTAGGTTTTAGTAGTTTTACAGTATATACTTTCAAGACCTTTGGGAATGCCTCATTGTTTGGCTTGGTACATAAATGGAAATGTTAAGGTTTAAGGGGGAAGCAATTTATAAGCTGGATGTTTAGAAAGAATCTTGCTAAAAAACAGTGTAAATATTACAGACCATGAGATGTTAACGTAAGTTGAATTTTTTGCCCCTCTTTAGTTATACAGGTTTTGGGTTGGTATTATGTTTTTTATTTCAAATTTTGTTTTGTTTTGGTTTTTTTTCATAGATGATGAAGTTGTGCTCATGTTATTGTTTATATGCTTTTGTAATCAAAGATATTAATGTCTAGTTGTTCTATATTATAACCATATTTGCGCTCTATGCAAGCCCTTGGAACAGAACATACTCATCTTCATGTAGGACCTATGAAAATTGTCTATTTTTATCTATATATTTAAAGTTTTCTAAAAATGAAAAAAAGGTTATTACGAATTTTGTTGTACAAAATCTGTACAAAAATCTGTTTTTACATCATAATGCAAGAATTGGAAATTTTTCTATGGTAGCCTAGTTATTTGAGCCTGGTTTCAATGTGAGAACCACGTTTACTGTTATTGTATTTAATTTTCTTTTCTTTTCAACAATCTGCTAATAAAACTGTCTGAAATCTCCCTGTGACTTCATTTACAGTTCATCTTTATTAAATTTTCTGAAATGCGTAACATCAGAGGAATATTTACTTTCTAATGGGAGGCATCTAAAAACAACACAAGTCAGCTCTTTGTAATGTGAGGAGAACAATGCTGAATGATTTTATTTAACATGCAACTGCTTCTATCTCTAATATGAATTACTGTGGTGAAAAACATCATAAAAGCACACTTTGTGGTTATTGTTTAACAAGCAGATTTTCCATATTTTTTTTCATGCCAGCTAAGCAAACTGCCCAGATCTACATGATTTATTTATGTACATTTCTCAGTTTATGAAGCTGTTATTTGTACCTTTTTCTTTTATACTGTGATATTCCCATGATTCTTATTTCAGAAAGCTTTGTGCTGAATAATGTAAAGTGGACACATCAGTGGAACAAAGCATATAATTCCCCTACCTACAAAAAGGGTAATCCACTTGTTTTTCTCTCAACTTTCATTCATCTGATAAAATGTGTTTAGAAACTTTGATATCCTAAAACATTTTTTTTAATAATCAGCAAGAATTCAAACATTTAAAGAGGCATTTGGAAGGAAATATTTCTGCCTTAGCATTTCTTTAAATGTTATTTTGAGAGTGGTTTTTTTTTTTTTAATGATAAAGATAGTTATTTAAAAACAAATCTAGAAGCAAAATAATTTTTTGATAGAAAATTCAAAAGTCAGAGATGTATGACTGATTTTAAATATTATAGAAGCACAGAATCATAGAATCACAGAATGGCCTGGGTTGAAAAGGACCACAAGGATCATCTAGTTTCAAACCCCCTGCTATGTGCAGGGTCGCCAACCACTAGACCAGGCTGCCCAGAGCCACATCCAGCCTGGTCTTGAATGCCTCCAGGGATGGGGCATCCACAACCTCCTTGGGCAACCTGTTCCAGTGTGTCACCACCCTGTGTGTGAAAAACTTCCTCCTAATATCTAACCTAAACTTCCCCAGTCTCAGTTTAAAATCATTCCCCCTTGTCCTATCACTATCCACCCATGTAAATAGCTGTTCCCCCTCCTGTTTATATGCTCCCTTCAAGTACTGGAAGGCTGCAATGAGATCTCCCCAGAGCCTTCTCTTCTTCAAGCTAAACAAGCCCAGTTCCCTCAACCTTTCTTCATAGTAGAGGTGCTCCAGCCCTCTGTTCATTATCTGTATGTCTTGCCTTGGCTTCTATTCCCTTTTTTCTTTCCTTCCTTTCCTTTTCATCTTCTCTTCTGAACCATACCTACATGAATGCTTCTGCTTTCCTTAGGAAGCAGTCTTTGGGAAACAAATAGGTCAGCTCTACTGGGCCAACCTATTTCTTACTCCATAGATAGGCTGGGGATTGCACATATGAGGCCGACAATCTTGGATTCCAGCAAGTTCTTGTTGCTGACTAGTTGATTAAGATTTTGTCCTGCTCTTTGTAGGACGATCACAATCACCTTTGTTCACATTAAAATGTCCCACACATCTATACATATACTGTAGTAAGCATCCTAGCTATGCCATAGCCAGCTCCCCCACTATTAGCTTTGGCACAGTCAGAGTAGATGAAAGATAAACACATCACTCTCTCCACCCAGCTCTCAGAACAGAATGATCTCTATTATATCAGATTAGCAATTTTCTTAGCCCTTATCTGCTTTTCTGTAGGTTCTACCACATCTCCACTGATAGATCGTTTTATTAGTTGAACACAAGCTGGGATTTAACAGGGCTGAGGTTGGATGGGCCAATAGCCAATCACATGTTGATATTCCTTGTTGCAATGAAACTAAGCTCTGTCAAAGTTCAGGTCAATATTAAGAAGATGTCATCCTATTCCTATCTTGCTTATAAATTAATAATGGATTATGGTCATATTCTGAAGAAAAGTGAAGTTAGAATTTATATGTCCAAAGATTTGTCAGATTTAAATAGTAAATATACATTTTTTTAAACTATGGAAAGAGATTTAAAGTTGTTGGTTTTTTGGTGGGTTTTTTTTTTTTTTTTTTTTTTTTTACCTGAAAGGTATACCCCTTTAATTGTTAGGGATCTTGAAAATTGCTCATATGCTATTTGTTTACATGGTATTTGACACAAGACTGTTCAATAAGCAAAACCTGAGGCAAAATTTTCAAGTGAGACACTCCAAGTTTTTTCAGCCAAATTTCTAATTTCAATACTATTTGTAAAATAAAATAGCTCAAAGGTTCTGTGAAACTTATTTCTTCAGCAGCTACCATCTAACTCATCCAAAAGATAACAGGGTATTTACTAGTGTGCCTTCAATAAGCCTGGTCACAATGGTCAATGTCACCCTCTACTGTTTATCACCTCTTCTAAAGCAGAAGCCTCAACGACTTGCTGAAATTTACACTCTTAAAAATGAATTCAGTTCGAAATAATAATAAAAAAAAAAGTTATCCAGAGTAGTTGGAACCTCTGGAAATGTTCATTCAAATACCAAATCAGTTCAGAAGAATTTGCACATAGTATGTGGATAAACATGATTTCTTCATTCAAAGTATTGTAACAATGCTTGCCATAGTCCAGTGAACTGGTTAACTGATCCCCTAAATTTGGATCATAAAAGTAGAGCCTGACTTTACTGTGCACAGAAAAAGGAGGAAAGAGATCATAGAATAGTAGTCACAACAAAGGAAACTTGTTGACTTGTTGACTGTGCAGATGGGGAATGGAAATCAAAATGAGAGAGAAGCACTGAAACAGTTTTCCCAGAGAAGTTCTGGGATCCCTGTCTTTGGAAATTTTCAAAACTGAGGTGTGCAAGTCCCCAAGAAACCCATCTCTTCCCAGTCTAATGCAGGTTAGTATAAATGACTTTCTAAGGTCCCTTTCAACCACAGTTTTTATTGTTCTGGAGGTACAAAACTTACATAAGTAATACCCTTGTAGGCATAACATTTTATACGCAATTCAACAAGAAGCAAAATTTTCTCCTATAAATAGCAATTATCAGATCTAGAATATCAATTGTTCTGATATGCCTAAGGATCCACAGTTTTTTGATTGTCTATATCAGAATGAGCTGCACTATCAACAAGATGTGAAAGTAGATACGCAAAGTGAATAAAGAGAAGATATAGAAAGATATAAAAAGAACTTTTTCTAGTGCAGATATATTTAAATAATAAGAGTGGAAGTCAGTTGGCTCTCAGACTGATTTTCTAGCAATAAAAATCTGAAAGGCAAGTGGACTAATATTGTCTAATAACAAAAATAACAGGTGTGTGGGATAAAGAAAGTAACTGGATGTAATGTGTTTTTTCACATTCATTTTTTATTGAATGCATTGACCAGATAGCCTTAGCAAAAAACAGAATTTTTTAATTGGAACAGATCCTTCTTTTTTAAGTATGCTTCCTTTACTTTTTTTTCAAATTGCTTCCTTGAAACTGGTTTGTGCTGCAAGACAACCAGCTATTCTGTAATTCTATGGATTGTTTATCTCCAAGATACAGAAGACTTTGAAACAGTGAACTCAGCTTGTTGGTTCCTTTGTCAAGTAGGTCCTACCATGCAACTAGGGAGCTGAAGTATAGGAATGGTAAACTTGACATTTTAGGACTTGAGAGACAAATAAAATGTCACTGGGCTTCAGAATGTCTGTATTTGTGAAGCAAATGTGGTACATGTGTGTTTAGCTCGGGCTTGGTGTTGAAGGATTTTATAGGTAAATTAGTGTTTTTGTTTTGGCAGTGCTGAATACTGAGTGAATCACATAGTAGAGATTAAATATTAAGAGATTAAAATAAAGTTGTGATCAGAAAAGTGTACTATCAGTTCAAGACCGCAACAGATTTTTGCATAAGAGTTAAGAATGGTGGAAAAGAATGTATTTCAGCTTTCAAAATGGAGCTAAACAGTGATGTAGTAAGAGGAAAGTGAGCTCTAATTATATTTTTTAGAAAGATCTGGTAAGATCAGGTGCATCTAATTATATTTTTTAGAAAGATCTGGGAAGATCAGGTGCAGCAAACAACTTTGGTAACCTCCTGGGAAAGCAGACATTGTTTTTTGTTCCATTCAGAAGCAGGTAATAACCATTTGGCTTCCTTTCACTGGTACCAAACTGATGTTGCAGAATCTGGCTTTCAGTGATGAGATGATATATTGGAAGCCAGAAATAAGTTTCCACATGGATCTCTTGAACAATCTGAACTCAATTTAACAATTGAAGAGGACAGAGATAAAGTATTACCTTCCTTGTGAGCTAATCAATAACAAGAACACCTCTGGGAAACAGATGCTAGTATTACTCTTTGAAGCTATTTCAGTGGTGGAAGCTGAACAAGTTCGCAGATGCCACTGTACAAAGAACTTACAAATATCGTAAATAATAATAAAACTCGAATTCTCGGCTTCTTTCAGGTGAGATACTGTCCTATATACCTTAGACTTATACTTCTACAACACTGTAAGTGTATGTATGGTATCCAGTAGGATGACAGAACTAGTGGAGAAGTAAGGGTTGAAAATAAAATCTCTGTGAAAAGTAGAACTATGATATAGAAAAACACAGCAAGAAAAGTTAAATGGAACTGATTTTAATACAAAATTAGTCCAAAGATTTCAGAATTCAAAAAGCCTAAAAAGGAATTCCAATGACTTCCATGTGTCAAATTCAAAATTGTAATAACTAAGCAAATAGAGGTGTATGAAGAAGTACTACAAAGCCCTGGGAGTGATGGTAAGGGACTGTGGAACTTCATCAATCCTCCCAGACAAAGGGAAGGGATTTGAAAGGGCCAGTCAAATCTATCAGTCAACAAATAGTAACAGTGCTGGTATTACAGCTAAGGATTTGATATGGGACACACATTGAGAAATCTGGTCCACTCTGACAATTATAAATTCCTTCTCCAAGAGACATAAGAGCCAATAAGGAGAGGTGATCATAAAATGGTGAAGTTTGAGGTCATTAGGGCAGTGATATGAAGGCACAGCTTCTCATTACCCTAGTTTTAAAGAGAGCATATATTGGCTTCTTTAGGGATCTGCTTTGTAGACTGATGCGAGATACAGTCTGGAAGAAGGACCAAAGAAAGCTGATTAATATTCAACAGTCACCTTCTCCAAGCACAACAGTGATTCATTCTAATAAAGAGAAAGACACGCAAAAACAATAGGAGCCATGCTTGGATGAAAAAAGAGCTCTTGGACAAAAACAAATGAAAGCCTATATAGGGTGGAAGCAAGTACAGGTTGCTATGGAGGAATACTGCCAGAGATCGAGTTTAGATATTTAAAACCCTTATAGAATTAAATCTGGCCAGAGGATGCCAAGGGAATGAGAGAGGCCTCTGCAAGTAGGTCTTGCAGAGCAGAAAAAATGTAGACCCTCTCCAGAAGGAAAAGAAGACCTGGTTATCCAAAATATGGAGGCTGAGGTACTCAGTGACTTTCTTGCATCAGTTTTCACCAGCAAGTTCTTTAGCCACATCACTCAAGCTGCAGAAGGCCAAAGCAGGGACTGAGAGAATAAAGACTTGCAAGCTGTAGGAGAAGATCAAATTCATAAACCCGTAGGTTTAAAGAATCATTTGATTTGGAAGGGACCCTTAAAAATCATCGAGTCCAACTCCCCTGAAGTGAACAAGGACATCAACAGATAGATCAGGTTGCTCAGAGCCTCATCCAGCCTGATCTTGAATGTCTCCAGGGATGAGGAATACACTACATCTCTACACAACTTGTTCCAGTGCCTCACCACCCTAATTGTAAAAAACTTCTTTCTCACATCCAATTTAAATCTCACCTCTTTTAGTTTGAAACAAGGGGAAATCTCTTGTCCTATCACAACAGACCCTGCTAAAGTCTGTTTCCTTCCTTTTTATAGTCCATGTTCATATACTGAAAGGCTACTATGAGGTCACTTCAGAGCCGTCTCTGATGTTATGGACAGTACTTCAAAGTATGATATTCTATGGTTCTCCAGGCTGTACATCCCTTGGATCATTTTTGTGGCCCTCCTCTGGATGTCCTCCAACAGGTCCATGTCTCTACGCATTTGGATGCAGTAATACAGATGAGGTCTCACCAGCACAGAGTAGAGGAGCAGGATTATCTCCCTTGACCTGCTGACCATGCTTCTTTTGATGCAGCCCAGGATACAGTTGGCTTTCTGGGCTGCAAGGGCTGCAAAGGCCCACTGCTGCCTCATGTCCATCTTGTCATCCATCAGTACCACCAAGTCTTTTTTGTCTATCCTTTCATCCTTCAGCTTGTATTGATAGTGAGGTTTGCAGTGATCTAGCTGCAAGACATGCACTTGGATTTGTTGAATTTCATGGCATTCACCTGGGCCCACTTCTCAAGATCATCTAAGGAACATGAATGAACAACAGCCCAGGGAGCCTGATGAAAGATGCATCTGAAGATAATGAGAAAAAAGGCAGATAAAGTTGCTAAGCCACTATGCATCATATTTGAGAAGTTGCGTCAGTTTCATGAAGTTTCCAGTGATAGGAACAAGGGAATTGTAACCATCATTTGCAAAAAAGGAAAAAAGCAGAATTGGACAAGAGAAGGCCAGTCAGTATGAACTCTCTGCCCTGCAAGATTATGAATAAGTTCCTCCCAAAAACTGTGCTAAGACACACAGAAAACAGAGACATTGGTGACAGTCAAGATAGCTTCACTAAATAGAAATCTGGCCTAACATATTTGGTGGCTTTTACAATGATATTATGGCATAAGTGGAAAAGGGAATATCAACTGATGTCACCTACCTGGGCTCTTGCAAAGCATTTACCACTGTCCCACATAACATCTCATTTTATTTGGTTTATTAGCTTCAATTCTATTTGTACTGTATTATATTGTAGTACAGTTGTTATCTTGCACTCTAATATCTTATTTAGTAGATCAGTTTGTTTCTTCTCAGATCATTGCCATTGTTTTGTTTTTAGGACCACTTCCCTATCCTTTTCCCCTTTTCCCTTTCCTGGGGCATGGGTCACTGAATCCCCCCACCCTGCTAGACACAGGCCAAACTATCCCATAAACCATTGACAACTGAGCATATGCAAAACCACTATCCCTTAAATATTCAGTTAGCTGGAGTTCTTTGGAACACTAAAATTGTTTAATACTCACTCAAGGTAAGCATCCTGAACATACACAGGACATTCTAGGACATGGCTATACAACATAGCCCTTCTTCAATCCTAACAAAACATTGTGAAAATAAAACCAAAACATGATTATTTTAGGATTTTATGTTATATCTAACAGAAAATTGAAAGTTGGAATTTTCTAAGTCATGGCAATGCTAATCATTCATGCTGCTGTGCTGTTAAAATGACTCTGCTGCTGACAATTCTGGGGTTGGTGCACGGATCAGATCCAGAAGATAGTTATGAGAAGAGTCAACTTCATTTCAAGGAGTGAGAGTGTTACATATAAAGATTGTTTTATACTGCTTGGACTCACGGCTCCTGAACTTTAGTGATCATATTTAATATACCAGTATTTATCTTTATAAGTATACAACCTACACATGACTTACTATTCATATAATATCCCAAAACTCTCTTAGCCCCATCATATTCAAATTCCATTGCCCCCATTTAGCTCAAGTCATCCTCAATTCACTCCCACTGTGATTTACTCTAATATTTCCAAACTCTCGTCCACCAACTACCCCATTATTCAGTTACTCACCGGAAGAAGGTTTATCTGGAAGGGAAAGGAAGAAAGATTCATCCCTAACCTGATTGTGTTTGAAATCAGTGACTTGCTTTATCTAAGCAGGCTAGAGCAAGAATTAATCTTTCTTTCTACTTGGTGAGCAACATTCCCAATTCACTATGCTTCAGTGTTGCTTGCAAGGACTTGCAGGGGGAGCAAAGGAATATTTCAGTCTCAGTAAGAAATGGAATCCTCTAACTTTTTCTTACTGTTAAGACAAAAAAAAAAAAAAAAAAAAAAAAAAAGTTCTTCAGAGAATGAATCACTGATGTAGAAAAAGATGAGCTGAATTTTCTGTGAGAGATACATCTTTATTTTACTATAAAACAAACAGAACTCTTAATTACTTAAGTTCATGAAACCTTCTGCCTTCATATGTTTGGTTGTTTTTTTTTCAAATATTAATGTCTTTCTAATATATTTTTTCTTTGTGTGTGCATAAGAGTCCTGTTTTGAACTCTTGAGACACTCTAGTGAGAGTAATAGCTGTGTATCCACAGGAAGATGTGTATCCACAGGAAGATGTCCTTTATATGAACATATGTTTTGTAGGGTGTGACTCCAAGATGTGGGTAATGGCATGCAAAATGAGATCATGGATAGAAAACAATTAGAATTTTTTTAAGCTAATTCTCCTGTACTGAAACAGTAAGAACATTTAATAAAAACATACACACTTAGACTGTCAAATACATGGCTTCGTAAGTACTGCGACTTTCAAAGTGCACAAATATCCATTTAAAATTTCAGTGGGTACTTGTGCTTTTGTAAAACCCTAAGAAGTCCTTAGTTGCATCCTATATCAATTACATACCTCCAGAACTCTAGAGGTGAAACTATTTTGGACAATGGTCCTATGGTTAATCATCATTTCTGGTGTAATGTAACATATGGTCTAACCTTGAAAGGAGGTAGGGGAGTTAAACCTTAGACCTGCCTCCTTATCCTTTTTCTTCCAGGTTTTACTCTTTTACAGCTGTAGCAATACAAAGCAACTACAACTAAGAATATGAATCATGGTTGCTATCGTCATTAACATAATGCCATGAGTAGATTTATATACAGACTTTCAGTTTGATAAACTGTTGACATGTAATATTTCCGTGAAGAAATTCCAGTCCAGCTGTTTTTGTTTACAAATCTATCAATGGTTACACCACAGAATGTATTTTTTTAGTATGTGAATTACAATTACAACTTGTTTAATTGTGAATTAATTATAAAAGAGGAATACAAAACTAAATAATTAATATTTTGCAGATTTTGTAACCATGCCAGCTTTGCCTGCATTCATTTTGGATATGCAACTTACGTTTGTAAGTCTCTATTCTACTATCCTTTGTTTTTTTTTATTTGTACAGTTAATTGGACAAGAAAATATTTCTGAATAACTATTCCATTATATTAATTTTGTCTTTAGATATTCTTCTTATTCCTTGGTTTACTTCTTTACTTCTAATTGATCATACTATGGATTTAATTAAGAGTTAGTTTTGATATATCAGTCACAGTGACATCTAAACTGACCTAAATAATGAGTATTTACTGTTTTAAGAATACTTCTTGAAATTCAGGATCAAAAATTTACTTCTGTTTGGCTGCAAGTTATTAGATATTCTTTGTGCTATTCAAACCATGACAGAGACCAACATGCTTTGAATTTAAATCTCAGTGGTTTGTATAGTCATTTGTTAAAAATTAATTGCAACTTGTTAAAATTTACATGGATCAGCTCTGGAGACAGACTATGAAATTTATTATCCTTACATTGGGATATCTAAAAGTTAGATTTGAGCTATATATTTTGAACGAATTTATAGGACCTATTAACAGACAAAATACACACCTCAAAGGAAGAAATACTTTATCATTACCTTTGGCTAAATATTTAAGGGTTAGATAGATCACTTGTGAAAGTGCCTATTTGTCTTTATTAGTTAATCAAGGGGTATATTTTAGCCAGCAACAATGGCAAATTACATAGTTTTGCCTGGATGTTGACTCTACAAATATTGAAGAAAACTTTGATTTTCCTAGCCAGTTCCACCAAACCAAACCAAACTAAACCAAGTCAAATGCCTTCCAGAATTTCCTATCAGCTGCATATGTTGCTATAGACTTACAACAACTTTGTTAGCCCTCTGGTAACACCACTTAGAGCAACTACACACACATAACTGAGTCCATTCTGCATATAGAATCATAGAATCATGCCTTGGGTTGGAAAGGAACTTAAAGATCTAGTTCCCATCTTCCTGCCACAGACAGGGTTGCCACCTATTAGATCAGTCCTTCCAGAGCCCCATGTAACCAGGCCTTGCACACCACCAGGGACAGTATATCCACAGCTTCCCTGGGCAGCCAGTTCCAGTGCCTCAGCTCTCTCTGAGTGAAGAATTTCCTCTTAACATCTAAACTAAATCTCCTCTCTTTCAGTTTAAAGCCTATTACGATCAGACTGTAAAATGTTGGTCTCCATCTTCTTTTTAAGCTTCAAATACTGAAAGGCTGCAACAAGGTCTCCCCAAAGCCTTCTCTTCTTCAAGCTGAAGAAGCCCATCTCTGTCAGCCTTACTCCATAGGAGAGGTAATCCAGCCTTCTCAGTATCTTTGAGACCCTCCACTGGATCCATTTCAACAGCTCCATGTACTTGTGCTGTGGGCCCCTGACCACGTGTTGAGCCTCATGAAGAGAGAGCAGAGCGGGACAATAACCTCGCTTACCCTGCTGGCCACATCTTATTTATTAAGGCAACCCAGGGTACAACTGGCCTTCCGGACTGCAAAAGCACACTGCTTGGTTACATCAAACTTTTTGTCTACCAGGAATGCTAAGTCCTTTCATGCTCAGAAGGAGCTCTTCTCCCAGTCTCTATACATCTGGAATTGCCCTGACCGGAGTGCAACACTTAGTGTGACAAGCAGTGGTTAACCCATATATACTCTGGTAGCTTCTTTATATTGCTTATATTAATGAACTGTGGGTTTGTCTTTAACTGCCATGCAAAATCTGAGGGGCACAGAAGTGGGGATTAGAATTCAATCGCATTTTGATTATTCAGTTAAGCTTCTTTGAGGACTTTGGTACATTTGGAAGAATTTATTTACATAAGATTTTAAATTAGTTTTCATTGTTTTGCATTTTTTATAAGTCAGATGTTTTAGATTTTAAAATGTCAGTGCCATGATTATACATTATTCTTGTTGTGGCTTTTCTCCATACAGGAATGTTTTACAACATAAGGTAGAAGCAAGAGAAAATGATGAAGATACCGTAGGAGTCTAGCTTCCACCAATGTTCCTGAAACACTGTACCCTGTAGTTAAGGGAAAGTATTTCTGAAATACTTTTAGAGGAAAATCTTGCTTGCTCAACTTAAGAATGTAATGTAAGTGGCCAAGATTGCTCCCTGAGACTATCGAAGGCTGTTTTTTTTTTTCCTTGGGCTATACAGTTAATTTAGTCAACTACTTTCAGAAAACTACTTCCCTAGGAACCTAACCAAAGTATTAAGTCTCTTGAACTTTTATTTATTTATTATTCTTTCAATTCGATGATCTGGAAGTGTGTGGAAGACAACTGGATTGTTTTAGTGGAAAGAATTTCTATATATGTCAACAGGAACAAGTAATAATAGCATAATAGAAATTTTCTGTTGCCGATATACACTACATGTTTCTAATTACGTTTATATTGAATGCTTTTTTATTTTTCTATACATCTATTACAGTCTTGCTGTATTTAAGAATGTTATCCAGTTTACATTTCGACTTGAAAGTAATACTGTACTTTTGATGCTCTTGAGACACCTGCCCCCTCCCTTGTAATGTTCTTGAAATGGTACCATTACCTATAAAACTGGCTTTTGGATTGAAATATCTTATTTATGCTTTCTATCAAAAACAATGAGTAGCCTTTCTTTTACCCACTCTTTTATGTAGAATTGCTTGATCACAGAGTCTATAAACTTCCTATTTATTTAAGTTAACGTTATGAGGTTTTGGTTATTGCAATGGCACTTCGAGATTAACTCTGTTCAGGTAGAATATTCATTAACTCTATCATTCATAAAACCACTGAAAAACATTTAGTTACACAATTCACTGACTTTTCACATAATCAGTCTATGAATTATTTGACTAAACTTGATAAGTTGACAACATGAATGATAAACTTATTTGGTATTTTTGATACGTTTCATCTTTCTCAGTTACCTTATAAAAAATGAAACTTTGTCCATAATGTTAAAATATCTGTTGTAAGTAGTTGCTCTCTAGTCCAAGTACTCATTTCTATTCATAGATAATGGGATTATACTTAAATTTTGGAAGGCAATATGTTTCTCACAATTTGTAGTGGAGATGTGTAATGTCACATAGTATGAATGATTGACTTCAGGCAATTGTTAAAATAACTGAAGGTGGTGGACAGTTAGACAGATCAAAACAAAGAGTAGGTGAGTTGCAACTTCTCTCATTGAAATGTCCAGTATCCTGATTTGCTGAATGTATGGTGCTCTAGATCTGAAAGTGAATGTGTTCATTGGGACAGGAAGTAGTTCTGTCTTTCTCGTAAAATGGTAGCTCCTTCAGGGGAAATAGAACCATAGAGAAACAGATTATCTTGAGTTAGAAAGAATCCACAAGTATCATCAAATCCAACTCCTGGCTCCACATAGGACTACCTAAAAAAATTAAACTGTATGTCTAAGTATGTTATCCAAATGGGACAAGCACTAAAACTTCTAGATCCTTTTCTGTCCCCCACTATGAACTCTGATTTAACTCAAGTGCAGCATTCGAACTTGATCTTGTTGAATTTCACATGGCTGGCAATTGTCTCTAATCTGTGAGAATCTTTCTGAGGGCCTCTCTAATCTCCAGAGAATTAACACCTCCTTCATGCTAGGGTATGAATGTACATATCAGTACATTCATTTCATAATTTTCAAATGTGTGTAAATAGCAAAAAGGTATAGCTATTATTTTTTTCCCATCTTTTTTGTTTACGCACTGGACTCATCAAACTTCTCACTGCTTTTTCAGTACAATGAATTGCAGTTATTCACTTTGCTCCAGTCTCAAAGTTCCAAAGTCTTAAGCACTATGGAAATATGGGCTACATCAATTTGCATTTAAGAAATCATAAAAGTTTTGATTTCCACTATATCTGCTATTGTTTGTATCTAGATAATTAGATAACTGATGATTTATATATGAAAATATAATCTACTGCCTTTAGAACTTTCAGGATGAACTCTGCAATTAGTTTTGTCTGTAACTTCTAGCCTTGATGCAATCTCCTCGACGGAAAACATCAGATAACAAAGGGAATTTTATTCTTCCTTTATTTGTGATGTACTCCATCTCTTAAGACTTAGTTCCCAGGCTCCAGACCTCTGTCTTCTGTGTGTGAATGTAGCTATGTGTGAATACTGCTGATTGCATTGTGAGAATGCAGATGATTAAAAAAAGAGTGTAGTAGGAAGTGAGATTTACCTTTTGACTTCTATCTTTTCCATCTGCTGTAATATTCACACACACACAAACACACACACACACTTCAGTTTCCAAGCACAAAGCCATTTTAATGGTGAAAATGAGTGAAATTGATCTTGCCAGGAGTAATCTCCCTCCACCTCCCTTTCTTTTTCACAAGCCTGTCTAAACCCTGAGCTGACACTGAAGCTGATGTTCACAGCTTCCATTCCAAATCATGATCCAGTGAACTTAGAGGTAAATTCTCTTTCCTTTCAGAACCTAGGGAACATAGTTCTAGAGGGAAGCAAAGCTATGCTGTGGTGTGCTTCCTGCACAAATTGAAATGATGTAAGGAAGGAAACTCAGAAGGTTTATATTGCTTTTCCAGTATAATTCACATAAAGAATACCTTTCTTCTCTAGAGTGTACCAAGAATTCAGAAGCCTTTGCATAGAAAAAACATATAATTTATATCTCTTTTCAGCCATGAACTGCTACTGAGCATGTGAAGTAAGTATCTTCAAATACAGTGTTGCCAATTCACTGTATGAGACGCCTGAACTCAACAGAAACTAGCTTAGTACACTTCCTGTGAGTAGTCTGCAACATCCAATCTAATTTAGATTTTTGTTTTCCTGTTCTAATCTTTGCTATACTCATTCCATCTCTCTCATCCTCTGATTGTTACCCTGCTTAAAATTACTTGGTAAACCAGATAGTTTATCCAGATATACTATAGATAGTATATCATATATTGTGTTATCAGGAAAAAGCCATAGGTCAGCTGGAAACTGACTTTTGAAAGATATAATCTATTTCACTCCATTCTCAGATTATCTTACTACAAGCAGAAAAGCAAGCAGAAAATCAAGCCTGACCTTTCAAAATATTTCAAATCAGCCACGAGGAGTTCAAGCCTTGCCTTAAACCAACAAGAACCAGAAGAATTCTCTGAGTTGCTATCTATTCATTTATTATGCAGAACAGATTTGCCATGAAATACAGTCATAACGTGAAATATATACATCTTAATACAAGCAAGCAAGCCTTAGAAACACAGATCTCTAAGCATAATTTGGCATTAAGGTGACTGCTTATAGGATCTGTGCATCCTATGCACAATATGTGTTCTTTCAGCATCTTCAAAATCAGCTCATGGATACAATAATTACACTATACTCAAACTATTCCAATCAATTGCTATTCTGAATCATACAATAAGTGCTTTTCAGGTATTTATAAATAACAATAATACCTATTCCAAATGTTTTACACAAATAAAATTAATTAAAGAATGTTTTCCTTACTTGCCTCTTTCACCTTCCATTCTGTGTTATACATAAGCATGGATTTATAGATTTATTTGTAAAAATGAACAAGGAAATTGTTTAAAGGTAGAAACCAAAACCCTTTTCAATTGAAACTAGTAGGTGACCCCCCAAAAAATTCTGTAAAAACTGTTGACTGAAAACAATAATTTTCCATGAATATTGTGTCTTTCAGAAAAATATGGAATTGTAAGAATTAAGAAAAGATTAAATATGATCAATATACGTTATCTCAAACTTCTAAAAAGTGCTGCCTAATGAAAATCTGATGAAAATTACTTGTAAATCAAGTCTGTGTAAGGTACCACTTTCAGGATTTTTGGCTAGCATTTTATTTCTTTTATCTTATTTTATTTTTTTCAGTTGTTTTGGATTTATTCCTTACCTTCTCAGAGTTATTTACATGAGTCCCCTGTCCAAGTGAAGTGACTCTGGTGACTTAATGATTGCCCTCATCAAAGTATGAAGGAAAAAATAAGAACCTTCAGTGCTTCCTCTGGTTTTTCGTATGAACTAAGAAAATTTTGTATAGATTCAATACAAAACAATCAGCCACAGTTTTAATTCAAAGTTTGTTTTAAGGTCACAAACCTTTAGAAACCTTTTCATGAACCTCATTTATGTTTCATTATTTGTAATGAAACACAATACCATAAGAGTTTCAAATGGTTTTGGGTTTTGCTACAAACATCTTGAACATAATTGTTATTAGTTTGAAATCATAGAATGCCATGGAGCAAATATTCACTGACAGCACTCCACTAAGTTCACATTGACCCAAATTAAAAAGAACAAAAATGATGCAATACTGTATGTTTTCATTGTAGAAATAGGTAAGGTATATACAGATGATATACAAGATTTTAAGTTCCATTTGGACACCTAAAGAAATTAACTTTTTATCTAGAAAATTAATGTTATCATAACTGTAATAAATATGCTGATACATTACTTACTGCTATGCATCCTGGATTAACTTTTCTGCTTAATCTGTAGCATTTTTTCATGTTAGAACACCATTAGTTATGCAAAAGTGGTCATATACTGTCAAGCTGCAAGACTTGTCTTGATTATTCTTGGTTATTTTCAGTACAAGTACAATCCACCCTGACTGTTAGTCTGCCCTTGGGAGCCAAGCAATTTGACTGTTATTATAATGAGGTGTGGCTCATCATAAGGGTGATTATAATGGAGTCTAAGGGAATGGGGAGTCAAGCCTACTGTATATTGCCTTTAATTTCTAGAGATTGTACTTCGGAATAATGGTTGAATACCGTAGAATTTTTGTTCATTTCATATCTTCAGGGGTTGAGGTATCCTTCAATGGACTGTTTTGATACTAATAGGAGAGCACGTTTAGAACATGAAAATCCCTGTATCTGTTCCTTCAGGCAATTTGATCAGAGTGTAATTCACATCTGATGAATACTTCGTGACACTTAATGGCTCACTGAAGAGATTGGCACTAATTTTGCAGTAATGCTCGCTGTTGCATCTGTTTCTGAGTGGAAATGTATTTTTTACCAGTTCACGAACATTTAGAAGTCATTTGTATCTTTTTCTGATCATAGCATTACTTTCTGTCCTGTAATTTCTTACTGAAGTTGCCGTACAGTGCTTATATTTATTCCTGTGTATCTGAGATATGGTCTGCCTTGTAATCTTCCTGCTTTTCTCCAGAAGATCAGATCTGGAAAAATGCGGTACCATCTACATCTTAAGGTGTTGACTTCTTGCATAGAAAAAGTTTGTCATAAAAACAAACAAGCAAACAGCGAATAAAAAAAAAAATAAATAAAAATTTCTCCATTCCTTTATCTGAGCATGATCTATTGCTGAGAGGTTATTCTGATTAAAACCGAATGACTTATGGTATCACTAAAACAGAAAAAGAAAAAAACAACCATCTCCTCAATGCAGAATGTTTAGACTTTTAGTTTTACAGGTAAATGAAGGGTTTTCCAGATGGATGAATGGCACGTATGATATGAAATTACTTTATGTAGAGGCTTTCAACACATCTTCTAAGTGTCTTGATGTTGAACAGAAGTTATTAACTGTATCTAACAATCAAACAAATACTAGCGAGGTTGTGAATGCCCCCTCCCTGGTATTATTAAAGCTAGGCTTTGAGTCTAGTGGGAAGTGTTCCTACCTATAGTACAGGGTTTGGAACTAGATGATCTTAAAGGTCCCTTCCAACTCAAACCATTCTATGATTCTATACTTAGGATGTGTGGAGAAACTTAATTGCAGTGTCAAAGTATGTATTTCTATCCATCATTAAAAGAATAACAAATCTGTTATGACAAAACTGCAACATGAACTTCTTATGCAGAACTTTTGGATTTAGTGCACCCTTAGCAAGCCTGTGGATGATATGAAGTTGTGTGGAGTGACTGACACAATAGATGGAATGGAGGCCATCCAGAGAAACCTTGATAGGCTTGAGAGTTGGGACCATGTGACCTTTTCTGAAGTTCAACACAACCAAGTGCAAGGTCCTGCACTTGGGTGGGGCAATTTCAAGAACAAATACAGACCAGACGGAGAATGGATTGAGAGTAGTCCTGTGGAGAAGGATTTGGGAATGGTTTGATGGAAAATGTAACATGAGTCAAAGATGTATGCTTGCAGCATAAAAAGCCAACTCTATTCTGGGCTGCATCAAAAGAAGCATGACTAGTAGGTCAAAGGAATGATACACCCCTCTTCTGATGGAGTGAATCCAGAGGAGAGCCATGAAGACGGGCAGTGAGTGTTGTTCAGCCTGGAGAAGAGAAGGCTCCAAGGAGATCTCTTAGTAGACTTCTAGTACCAGAAAGGGATCTATAAAAGAGCTGGAGAAAGACTCTTTATCAGTGCAGTGGAGTGCAGTGGTAAGACAACTGGGAACCGCTATAAAGTAAAATAAGGTAGATTTGCATTAAAAACTAAATGCTTTTTTACTCAGAGAGTGGCGAGGCGCTGGAATAGGTTACCCAGAGAAGCTATGGATGCCCCATCCCTGGAGGAGTTCAAGGCAAGTTTGATGGAGTTTTTGGTAGACATGTTATTGTTGGAGTTATCCTTGCTCATAGTATGAAGATGGAACTAGATGACCTTTAAGGTCCCTTCCAATCCAAACCATTCTATGACTCTATAATAATTTCGTTTCAGTTTTTACTTCACCTTTCAAATTTGGACTGTGTAAAAAAGTAAGCCATCCTGTTCTAACAAGATACCTGAAATTTGATGATCTGAAGTGTTAGAATAATAATAGTAACCATGATGGCCCCAAAATAAAGAAATGTATCTATTTTTATACATATATATATTCTCTCGTTGAAATACTTTGCTATCAGCTTAACATCAAAATAACACACATACAAATTCTTCAGATGAAACAAAAAAAAAGCTCTGTTGAATATATCTTTGTACGTGATACTGCTAAATTTTACACCTCTCTCTTTATGGACTACCTTAAAAGACTAGTTAAATTACATTTATTAGGCATAAATATAATAACTTTATTTTTACAGAACTTTTTATTAACTAAGTATTGGCCCATCTTAATTAGAAGCATATTAAGCATTTTTTTAATATAGTAGATACTATAAAGAAGCTTTGTTTAATGCAATTAACCAGGAATCTGGAATTATCGAGACAGAAGAAGAATGTGTTTCACTGTTGTCTACCTTAATTTACCTGTCTCAGTTTCAAGCAGAAAGAACACAAAATAATGCAAAAAATATGACTCATAAAACTACCTTAATAAATAAACTGTTGGATGAAAATTTTAATACACAAATCCTCATACAAAACTTCAGGTTTCTAAATAATAAAAAAGTATACTTGTAATATTAGTTTTTGTCTGAGTAGTACCGTCAATCCTGCATGCTGTTTTTTCTTTTAATTTTAGTAATTGAATGCTATTGTACGGCTTTTTTTTTTTTTTCTCCTCAAAAATCTAAACTAAAAGCAAACCAGTAATGATATGCAGAAAGGAAACACCTTAAAGCTCAATTCTTCCTAGCTTATCATCCTACCAAATGATTGATTACTAATTGCTCTATTGGAAAATATGCTTAAAACTGTTATATTTAGAGAAGTTCATTGCCAAGCAATGAGTATAACCGAGTTTACACTTCTTCTCTCCCTCAGGCTACGGAAGTTTCAGTAAAATAATAAAGCATCTTGCAGAAAAATAACTACATTTTCTGTCTTTTGAGTATCAATTAGAAAATTGCAAATACTTCTCATCCCCACTGTGTTCAAAGCACAAAATAACACCAGACAGCTTATTTTTGAAGATAGAAAAGTTCCTTTCTGGCATGTGCAGTGTTCTGCTGCCTTATGCTAATATCCTGTCATTTCCCTGAGCATCTTTCTGCATGAATGCTCCACCAAGGCCCCCATGACATGTCTCTGTGAACTATAAACACTCAGAGTCTTGGAAACCATAAAAGAGCTTGATGGCTGGTATTGCTAGGAATATCACCAGATCTTCTAATTTAATTAGTGTATTCAAAAAGGAAATCATATTATACTGTAATGCTACGTAATGTTGAACACTGAGTGACAACATAGATCTCCATGAATCGTGGCAGAATGTAATGATTTCTGACTACTGCCTAGATACTTAAGGTGTAGATATATTTAGGGGTTAAAAGTACTTCATAGGATAATTTCCCTTACTTCCTAAAGAAGAAATTATCTGAACAACTTTAAGGACATTAGATTAGACTAGGTAAGCAGTATTTCATATAAAGGAATTATTGGTTTCAAGAAATATTAAAAGTTCTCAACTTTAATGACTGCTAATAATGTTTCTGACGCTGTCAAGTATGTGGGTAGAATGAATATCTGGCCAAAAATCATTTTCTGTCCAAAATACTTTTCTTTGTTTTCTTTCAGTTATTTCTTTTCCTAATTGAAAGGTGTTTAGAGCGGTTGAAAGTACAAGTCTTTTCCAATTCTTCCACTACTGTGGAATTAGTGGTAATTAGTCAATGTGCACATAGATAAATATTATATTATGTATTTTTGTGTGGCTAATTAGTGAAGAAAGAATATTGAATTTAAATAATCGGAACTGAAGTTTAGCACCCAAGTGTCTCCCTAGATACTCAAAGTCAAAGCACGGTTTAAACACCCTACAAACGTGCCATCGGTCATTGCTGCGGAGTCTAGCTTCTGAGCAGGTAAGTCTGCACTGGCAAGGGATCTGGAGTAAAAAGGCCAACGAAAAGGTTCTTTTTAAGGCTTTTTTAAGGCTTTTCGAGGCTAGCAACAGCACCACACTTGTGCTGGGGAGCTGGCAGCTTGTGGGCAGGCTCCTGAGTCATCAGGGATGGAGCCGGCACATTAGTGGCATGGTTTAAACACCCGTCCTCAACCTTCAAACCTGATAATAAGCTTTAAATAGCTTCTGGGAGAACACACCAGGTGAGAAACCATTGTTTCTATTCACTGAGAAAAGGGAGGTTGAGTGAGTGGGCGAGCATAGCCCACACTTCGCATAGGATACTACATCTTTTCGCGTGGGAGGTGGGTCTAGTGGTAAGAAGCCCGGCTTTCCTTGGCAGTCTCTGAGACCACAGGCCACAACATGGTCTCCACTAAACAGCAGGCTTATTCTAAGAAGACTGTGGCAACCCAGACAGAGAGCTTGCCAAGAAATGTCACTGTTCGGGCAAGCTCTCAGGTCTCTGGCTGCATGGAGTGCCTGAGCCTGCTGCTGCCCGGGGAGAGTGGCAGGAACTCCACCTGCATGAGGTGTGAGCAGGTGGACGAGCTGCTCAGCCTGGTGGTGGAACTCAAGGATGAGGTGCAGAGACTTAGGACCATCAGGGAGTGTGAGCGGGAGATCAACTGGTGGAGTGACTCACTGGCTTACCAGAGGGAAGGGTTCTGGGAAATACCCCCAGAAAGGTAGTGGGCCCCCTGCCCTGTTACAGTCAGACAGACCTGACTGATGAGGGAGGTTGGAAGAAAGTCCCTACTCAGTGTCACAGGAGACACCCCGGCCTGCCTAGCCCACTTCCCCAGCTCCCTCTAAGCAACAGGTTCCAGTTGCTGGAAGTTGAAGGGGAGGTGAGCAGAGAGGCGATGGAGGATCTGCCTAGGAGAGAGCCTAGGGCGAGGCAGTCACCCCCACGCCTTGAGGCCTCCAATACACGCAGCATGAGCAACAAGCAGGAAGAGCTGGAAGCAACTGTGAGTCAGGCTAATTATGACCTTGTTGCTATTACTGAAACATGGTGGGACCACTCCCATGACTGGAGTGCTGTGATAGATGGCTACAAGTTCTTCAGAAGTGATAGATGAGGAAAGAAGGGTGGTGGTGTGGCCCTTTATATTAAAGACTGTTTTCATGTTGAAGAGCTTGGGGTTAGTAATGATAGAGTTGAGTGTCTATGGGTAAGGATCAGGGGGAAGGCCTGTAGGGGTGACATCTTGGTGGGGGTCTGCTATAGACCGCCTAACCAGGATGAAGAGTTGGACGAAGCTTTCTATAAGCAGCTCGCAGAAGACACACGATCGCCAGCACTTGTTCTCATGGGAGACTTCAACTTCCCTGATATATGTTGGAAATATAATACAGCACAGAGGAAGCAGTCCGGGAGGTTTCTAGACTGCATGGAAGATAGTTTCCTTATGCAACTGGTAGGAGAGCCTACCAGGGATGGTGCCCTGCTAGACCTGATCTTCACTAACAGAGAAGGACTGGTGGGAGAAGTGAAGGTTGGAGACCATCTTTGCCAGAGCGACCATGGAACTGTACAATTCTCTATTCTTGGGGGTGTCAAAAGAGCGACCAGCAAAACTGCTTTCTTGAACTTCCAGAGGGCGGACTTTGATCTGTTCAGGGCACTTGTAGCTCGG
The DNA here is from genome assembly GCF_987193195.1 of Phasianus colchicus. Taxonomy (NCBI): domain Eukaryota; kingdom Metazoa; phylum Chordata; class Aves; order Galliformes; family Phasianidae; genus Phasianus; species Phasianus colchicus. Next base: position 158,339,066 of record NC_143436.1, read on the forward strand.
GTCCCTTGGGAGTTGCTTTTTAAGAGTAAAGGGGTCCAGGAAGCCTGGACGCTCCCCAGGACGGAAATCTTAAATGTGCAAGAACAGGCTGCCCCTGAGTGCCGTAAGGCAAGCTGCCATCCTGCACTTTGGCCACAACAACGCCATGCAGCGCTATAGGCTTGGGGAAGAGTGGCTGGATGACTGTGAAGAGGAAAGGGACCTGGGGGTGTTGGTTGATGCTCGGCTGAACATGAGCGAACAGTTTGTCAGGGGGCCAAGGCGGCCAATGGCATCCTGGCCTGCATTAGAAATAGTGTGGCCAGCAGGAGCAGGGAGGTGATCATCCCCCTGTACTCAGCACTGGTGAGGCTGCACCTCGAGTACTCTGTTCAGTTTTGGGCCCCACACTACAGGAAAGACATCAAGGCCCTGGAGCGTGTCCAGAGAAGGGCAACGCAACTGGTGAGGGGTCTGGAGCACAAGTCCTATGAGGAGCAGCTGAGGGAGCTGGGATTGTTTAGTCTGGAGAAAAGGAGGCTCAGGGGAGACCTCATCGCACTCTACAACTTCCTGAAGGGAGGTTGTGATGAGGAGGGGTTTGGCCTCTTCTCCCAGACAACAAACAGGACCCGGGAAAATGGCCGCAAGTTGTACCAGAGGAGGTTTAGGTTAGACTTAAGGAAGAACTTTTTCTCTCAGAGAGTGGTCAGGCACTGGAATGGCCTGCCAAGGGAGGTGGTGGAGTCGCCGTCCCTGGCACTGTTCAAGACGTGTCTGGATGAGGAGCTGCAAGATCTGTTTTAGTAGCTTGTGGTAGCAGTGGTAGTGTGAAAATGGTTGGATTAGATGATCTTGTAGGTCGTTTCCAACCTTGTGATTCTATGATTCTATGACTCTATTAAAGTCATGTCAGTTATGTAGTGCAATATACTCTTCAGCATAGTTGCAGAATTCAATCCTGTGAATTCACCACAAAGTGAAAATGTAATTAATTTGCTGTGGGTTAAAAAAGTTATTCTTGAAATAACTTTGGAAAGATATTTGGAAAGATATGATAACATTATATAAAGCACAGGCATTATGATTTGCAGTAGGTCAGTAAGATATTTACTGTGAATTTAAATAATACTATTTTTCCATATTTCACATAGATAAATGCATTTAAAAAAGAAAGAAGAAAACATAGGGGAAAAAAAAACTCCTCTCTTTCCTCCTTTGCTTTTCTTATAGCCCTGAACTTAAACAAAAGGTCTGATGATTCCTTCTGATGGTCTTTCCTGGATTTATTTCTCAATAATGATACTTTGGGGAGCAATTCTATAGGGAATGAGATTGATCACCCATCACTGCTGCTGATGTGCTGTTTAACCAAGCTGGTGAACCATAAACCATCATCAGAGAGGGTATCAGACTAACAGTGTGTATCAGTCAGCTTACTCTCCTGTACACCTAACAATGATGATAATTCTCTTAGTCCATTAGACAGCACAAGAACCTGTTAGACAAAGTACTGGAGTGGTATACTTTACATGACCCAAAAAGTAACCAAATCCTTCTACATGGTCTAAGTGGTGACATAAACTGAAGGCACGGAGCATGAAGTCTAGTGCTTCAT